>NC_092207.1:2061851-2098418 GCF_043381705.1 Parasteatoda tepidariorum
TTTTTTTTGAAATGTTAATTAAGGTGTCCACTTACATATTCGGTTAATAATTTTTATTTGTTTAAACAAAATTACTTTGTTACAATATAATATTCTAATACCAAAAAAAGTACTTACGTAGCGTGAAAATATCTTTTGTGATGTAACTCTTTCAAAAGTACATAAAAATGGTTGCCAGCAGGGGTGTACATGTAGATTTATTAAATACACCTTGTTCGCCACCTAGGAACCAAATCTAGAACCCGACACTCGAAATATTTGCTCTGTTACAATCGTACCCTGTTACAATTGACCCCACTCTCCCCTACTCATTAAAAGATGCTTATTTTTTGAGTAAAAAAATATGCCCCAATGTTGGGAGCCTAGCAGTTTTTTACTCAACGTGAAGATACAATTTTTGTATCTATAATATGCAGTGGCTTGTAAGCTTGTCGTAATAACGGACTGATCGTTATTTCGAAGATTTACTCTCTCTTTTTCTTTGTATAAATATTTAGCTATTTTATTCTCATAGTTCATACCTTTATGTAATTAAAACCTTTCAACAGCCGAGTTAAAAAGTAACAAAGGGGAAAATTATTTTTCTGTGAAAGAAAGCGTACAAAACTGATTCAGATCGGGATTTTATTTTATAGTAAATGGTATGAAGTATGTATTTAATTTCATTACATAGGCAGTAATTGGCTTTAAATATTGATAGTAATGGGTATTATGATTTAGTGTTGTAAGCAGTTGTTTATTTAATACAGTATTGGTAGTATTGTTTTTTTATAACAATATTGATTGTAATTCATTTCGTACAACCATTTTGTCATTTTGCAATTCATTTTATTGATAGAAATTAGATTAATATTATAGTATTGGGAGAAATTGGTTTGATAAATTTTTGGGTCAAAATAATTTTTACATCAGAATTTTTTTTTACTTAAATAACCATTAAATAGGTATGAAATTATTGCTTCGAATAAACATTTAATTACCTAAATTAAGTAAAACTTATTTCAATAAGTCAAAAACGCTTAAATACTTGTCATAGATTTATATCTTTAATAACACAGTATACTCGCAATATTTCGAAAACCTTGCTATGTCAATAAAATATTTTTGTACCTTGGCATTATTTATCCACATAATGTTAATTAGAATTCCTATATGGAAGAGTTCCGTCTTAAAACCTTGTTGTGTTGAAATGTTTTTCGAAACAGAAAAAGAATTTTTTCAGAAAAATCACGAAATAAGTTTCTTGTAAACCAATTCTTTTCTATTCAATGCTGAATTATTTTTGTCTTACTTTTAAAAATAAAATTATCATTGTTGTATTTAGACTTATAGTCAACTATTATTACAAACATTTTTATTAGTAGTTATTCTTATGTTTTACGATTAGATTATTTTAGAGTATAGTTTTCTACTTTTTAGAACATATTTAGTTCTGAACTCGCTTTATCGAAATTTTTTTAGCGTCCTTTCAACTTTGTGATATGGAGAATATACCGTATTTTGTTATAGCTCCAAGGAGGCGCTGGAATTAAATTCATGTCAAATGATTTCCTGTTGTTTTAAGTTTAAATTTGAATCAAGCAGTTTATATGCAGTTCCCGGGAAGTACTCAAAAGCATGTAATTCAAATTCAAAAGGGATAATTCTGCCGAAACATTTTGTCCAAACGAGGTTGGATCTAGCAGAGCGGTTGCAAAACTATTCAACTTAATTGCATTACATTTGGTAACTCACCGTAATTTTCAAATCTAATTAACATGACGACATGTGTGTTGACGCTTGTCTGTATCTCTAAGTGTAAATTTGATTGCGATCTTCAGAATATTAGGTAGCATTCTTTAATGAGAATTAAATTGCTCAAAATCGTTATTCTTCTTCCGAAAGGTGTGGCCAACCGTACTAGATGAATCTCATTATCTAAGGAAAAGAAAATATGCGAGCTATTTCTAATTTTTCGAAGATATACTAGTATAAAATATTAAAAAGGTGGGGAAATGTTATTTATATTGGTTATGGAATTAAATCGCAAGTAATGTATATCTTTTTCCATACAATTCTGACTAACAGTGATTTTAAGTCTAATATTATAAATAAAAAACTAGATGAGTAAGATACGGAGAACTGAATAATTCACAATTGTCCGCATAATTTTGTTATCAGCAAAATTTCTTCAGCTACCAGAGAACTAACCTTTACCTTTTTTCATCAGGAAACTTTGTCTTTCATTTCTCTCCCGCAGTGGACTGATCGTTAAGACACGGTTCCCAGCCGAAGTCAAGCATCACTGGCTGTGGTCAGAGTTCGGGGGGCAACCACTTTGATCACCCTGCATATAGACCGAGGGTGCGCGGTATAGGTTCTCGTTAAACTGCTTTACAGCAAAGTGCTCGACTTCACGCGCAAGTCGTCGGGCTACTAAAGCAGGGGAGCCATCCCCTCTGCAGAGGATCAAAATTGCGATGGCATGTTTTCGGATTATCCTCAGGGATGTTTCTCAGACCGTTGCCAATAGTCCATTGTGCAGCTCTAGTGCGACGTAAATGAAGTACCAACACACCATCTTTTTTCATTTCTCGAGTTCTAGATCCGGAGCCAGCATAAATATGATTTAAAAATAAATAAAAACTCCAAGAGTGACTGTATAACAAAGTGCGTTAAACCTGAATTTAATCTGATTGAAAAATTTCAAGGTAGTATCAGAAAAAATTCCAAAATTTATAATAAAAAAGTACTTTTTGTTTTATCTAACTCAGTTGAAAATAGTTAAATTTTTACAAACTAAAAAAAAAATGTTTAAAGGAATATTCAGCTTCCATTTCAGTTTAATTAAACTTTAATATTTGCCCTGATGTTAAATGTGAATATTGTGCTGTAAAAATGCATATAAAATGTGTGTAAAAGCTGTGTGATTGGGGTAAAAAACGATTAGAAGTTAAGGTTACCAATGTGAATTTGAGCGATTGCGACCGACGAGAATTATTATAAAACACAAAATGAGAAAACGCAATTTTCCACGTTTTATTTCAGAAACTAGAAATGTGACATCAAATGAATTATAAAATGTACTTGAAAAATTTATCCTGCTGTGAATAAAAAAATCTTTACGCTTTATGTTTTTCGTTCAGACGTTTAAGAACTCTTAATTTCGCCATTGAAATCGATACCGTCTCGTCACTTTAAACAGAAAAAGAAGAAAAAAATGTACAAGGTAAAGAAAATAAAATCCCGAATTTCAAGAATAAAAGTTATTAATGCTTAAAAATTCTTACAATTTAATAAGATATTTTTTAATGTCATCATTCAAAATATTTATGTGTAACGCCTTAATTTTAAGTATTTATTAGAAAGTGTAATATTTTCATTATTATATGCTCAAAGATTATTTTGTTAGTAATTAGCATTTAGGATTTTTGTTTCCGAGTGATAATACGTACAAAACAATTACTAGTACAATTATAAATAATGAAATATATTAAAATTAGGCACACCAATTTAAAAAAATATAAGAACACTTTTATAGTTTAGATTATTAGCGGACAAAATGTTACTATAAAAGTTTTCTTATATGCTTTCATTTATTTAACAGTAAAAGCTAAAAACCAAAATTAGAAAATGATATGAAAACGATGACGACACATATTTCTAACTTTAAAATGTTTTTTTAATACTAAAAGCAATACCAAGACTATAAAATTTTGAGCAGAAATAATTTGTTCTCAGTGTAAAGTTTGACAGCTAGTATCAGAAAAGTGTCGAACATTCAACTCATTTCTTACTGAGAGCAGCAAAGTTTCCTCTAGTTCTGATTTTTGAGATCTGTGTGCGGCGGCGTGACGTCATGAGGTGGGGGAATCGTAGCTTTGAGTATGGAATCTATATCTTCTCTTTAGCCCTGATCTCAGGGAACTTATGTCTGAAAATAAAGGAAAGTAGAGGAATATCTACACTTTGCATGATGTGTATGTGCACATGAAAGATATTTTGTTTTGATCCATGGAGGATATTTTGTTGGGCGGAACAAATTTTTCAAGTACGAATCTTTTTCTATTTTTGGACTAATTATTAATGCAATGTTTTATATTTTGTGTAGATATCTTTGTTTTCTAAAAAAAATTGGATTGAGAGCTTTTTTTGAATTCTTTGTGTTTCAATTTTACTTGATTTAGAATAAAGTATGCGAAACTTAGGTGGTAAATTGTTTACAATTATTTGATGGGTCATAAACACAAGCAGGCAAATATAATCTTTCTGTATTTAAATTACGCTTGAGGCTGAGGCAATCTTAACGTTTGATTTAAAAAAATGCACTTTCCTTAATTGAAAATAACCATGTTTACTTTTTAATTTCATTTAAAATGAGATATTTTTTGTATGAAGCAAAGAATTTATCAATCTTGAAAGTTGGTCCGCTTCTTTTTTCATATTCAAAAACTGCATAATATGAGCATTGTTCTCACTGTGTTAATTGAATATTGTGAAATTATAAAGTAACTGAATTTAAAGATGTTATAGCAATATACTATATGAATTTATAGATATTTACTATATTTGCCTACAGAAGTTTATATTCTTAACTTCTTTCATTCGCCGAAACTAGACAAAGGATTTTGTCTGTTTCTCCAAGTCTACTTGTTTAGTAAAAATTCTCATAGTTTTTCTGCATTTTAAAAAATACCCTAAAATGGAGTAAGTTTCAGAAGAAAAAAATTCTTACTTACAAAGAATTTTTACATTATAACTTCTTGAATATTTAAGTATGTATTACTAATATGTAATAAAGCGAGCCTTATTTATAGTAATAAGTTAAAAGCTTCTCTTTCTTTTTTTTTGTTCTAAAATTTTAAGTTCATTTTTATTAAATATAGATTAACATAATAAGTTAAATTATGAGTTAACATAATAAAAAACATTTCAAATCAAGATCATTTAATGTCGATCATAAATGGAAAATATTGCAGACCATTTATAGTTTATTAGTGTCATTAAGTTTTGTATTTTGGCAACGAAAATCCCTAAAATTCCCTATATGTAACATATTTTGTATATTACGTAACAGTTGTCAGGAAATTTATATTGTTTTGCAAAATCTACTGGATTTTTTCATAACCACGTCGGCAGCAAGGCATAGGAAATGGTAACTAAAAGAGATTCTATCTTTTCGATTTTCTTAAAAATATTCTGACACAGATAACTTTTGACAGTCAAGGTTAAATTTTAAAATTCCTTTTTTTGGCTGTTCTATTTATGGTAAATTCTTTTTTTTTTTTTTTTTTTACAGAAGAAGGGCGAAACTTAAGTTAGTAATGTAAATCTTTTCTCAAAAGTCGCATCCATTATTACTGCATATTTTCTTCAAATGAATTAAATCAACAAAGATTATTTTTTGAAATAAAAGGGAAAATAAATCGCAATAATTTTTTTTCCATTGATATCCATCACATTATACAAAATCCATGTGCTAGGTTTTAAAAAAAATCCATTTACGAAAGGGGTGATACCGTGGAAAAATCAATTTAATCTGACCTCACTCGCTTCTTTTTGTCAATCTCTAGCAATTTTTAATCAATAACGCAATAAAATCTTTAGTATTTATTTTACTCGAGTCATTTTAAGGTAATTAATAAATGTGCACGTCTTTTTCAACAATCTTACAGAAATTGATTTTACTGTGAAAAAGAAAAACACTTGTATCTCTTAGTCTATTTGTTTTACGAACAGATTTTAATTGTAAAAGATGAAATTAAAAATATAATTCATAAAATGAGTCATTTGTGCTTCTTATTCAGTTTTAAAGCAAAAAATGTGCCAATTTTTGCGAAAAACATTTTGTTTTTTCAAATTTTGACGTCATTAAATATTATTTTATTGAGAATTTCCAATTACTAGTTTTACACCAAAAAGCACCTTTTTAAAAGATGTTGTGAAATATTCGATGAAAACAATTTTTCTCCATTGTTAATAAAAACTACCCTAATATCCAGTGCGCAAAATAAATAGAAAACGTACCACCCTGAATAACTTTTGATCTAATGATTGGATCTTCACGTTCTATGACACATTCTAAGTGGCTCGAGGTGGTGACAACAAATATTCTAATTAATAAGTACCTTCGATATTTTAAGTTACGAAATCAGACAGAAAAACGTACTTTCCCTGAATAAACATCAATGGATTTGGATTTCTGACCCCCTTAGGTATGGGGAGTAAACACAATCTGGGGAATAGGGTTCCAATACTTTCGTCAGGAGAGAGGTCTTAAGTTTGAAACCCTTTAATGTTAATTTTACTTTTTGCGTATTTCGCTATATCTGGAGAACTTTTCAAGCGAATCTAAAAATTTTTGCACACAATTATAAAATTCCGTTGGCCAAAGATAATTCCACGCAAAAAATAACTTTTTATTATTTTATTTAATAATAGTCGAAAGAATGCTGATTTGTAAGGTATAAAATTTTTTGCGTCATTTTAAGGAATATAATTTTACATGGCAGAATACAAAATTTGAGCAAAATCGGTTGAATACTTCCTAAGAAATTGAAGCTAAAAAAAGGCCGGATGTTTAAAATTCAATTTCTCAAGAACTATTCGACCAATTTTTATAAAATTTCGTATTTTGCCATGTACAATTATATCGTTCACTATATCCGGGAGTTCACTCTAAACCATGTTCATTATATCTGGGTTTGACTGTACTTTAGACGGTAAATCAAAGGTCAGATAAAGAAATTGTCATGCTCTAAAGTTCTTATTAATGTCCTTTATTTTTTTGTTTAGTTTGCAGTCACTGATAAATGTATTTCACTCGAAACTCAAAATAATAGATTCATGGTATATTTTAATATAAGTATTACGTCAATATGTTTGGTGATTATTAAAGCTGCACCAACAAAAGCAATTTTCTGTACGGTCCCTTAAAAGGGATATGTACCGGAGAAAACTACTAGATAGTGGTAAATTTTATGGCTCAAGGTATACAGAGCTTTCGCTTTCCAAGCAGGTGAACCGGATTCGAATCTCAGCGATCGCTGGTTGATTCGAATTCCGCATCAGGCTCGCACCGACCACAGTTCTGACGTAAAATATCCTCAGTGGTAGACGGGTTATGGATCCGAGTTCCCTTGCCATCAGGATAACCATGGGAGGTTTTCGTGGTTTCACTCTCCATGTGACGCAAATGCTGGTTAATTCCATCAAAAAGTCCTCCACGAAGGCAAATTTCTCCCAATACTTGATCCAGGAGCTTCCTTGTCTTCTGGATTGGGCTCAAAATTACAAGGCTACGGCGTTGAACAATAGTAATCGTAAGCCCAAAAATTGGATCAGCTGTTCAACGACGGTTATAAAATAAAATATCAAGAGTAAGCCACAAGCAATAACAGCGTGCTAAATGAAGTTAATCTCTATTCTGAGGGACTGGACTACAAAAGAAGGTTTTGTTTAATTTAATAACGTAAAGCTACCGGAAAGAGCATCAAATAATAATAATTTTAAAAAATTGAAATTATTTCAGTTTTATTGATTGAAGAACTTGGTGGAAGAACCAAGTAAGTGACACTTTCAGAGAAGCTATAATCAGGGTACGAAAAAACGTGGTATCCGAATTATTTTATAACCAATTTATTAGAGAGTGGGGCTAATAGTCATTTGCCTTATTTTATTTACCACTGCCTAATTTGTAATCATGCAATCATGCTAAAAAGTCAAAACGTGGTGTCCGAATTATTTTATAACCAATTTNTTGACAGTGACATTTTTGACGTGACGGTTTAAACCATGGTTTAAACTGTCAAAAACTGTCACATGTCAAAAACCTGCCAACCCTGCTCTAAACCATGTTCATTATAGCTGGGTTTGACTGTACTTTAGACGGTAAATCAAAGGTCAGATAAAGAAATTGTCATGCTCTAAAGTTCTTATTAATGTCCCTTTTTTTGTTGTTTAGTTTGCAGTCACTGATAAATGTATTTCGCTCGAAACTCAAAATACTAGATTCATGGTATATTTTAATATAAGTATTACGTCAATATGTTTGGTGGTTATTAAAACTGCACCAACAAAAAGCAATTTCTATGCCGATGCTGTGGAAATAAGTGCTGTACGGTCCCTTGAAAGGGATATGTACCGGAGAAAACTACTTGATAGTGGTAAATTTTATGGTATAAAGAGCTTTCGCTTTCCAAGGAGGTGAACCGGATTCGAATCTCAGCGATCGCTGGTTAATTCGAATTCCGCATCAGGCTCGCACCGACCACAGTTCTGACGTAAAATATCCTCAGTGGTAGACGGGTTATGGATCAGAGTTCCCTTGCCATCAGGATAACCGTGGGAGGTTTTCGTGCTTTTTCTCTCCATGTGACGCAAATGCTGGTTAATTCCATCAAAAAGTCCTCCATGAAGGCAAATTTCTCCCAATACTTGATCCAGGAGTTCCCTTGTCTTCTGGATTGGGTTCAAAATGACGAGGCTACGGCGTTGAACAATAGTAATCGTAAGCCCAAAAATTGGATCAGCTGTTCAACGACGGTTATAAAATAAAATATCAAGAGTAAGCCACAAGCAATAACAGCATGCTAAATGAAGTTAATCTCTATTCTGAGGGGATGAACTACAAAAGAAGGTTTTGTTTAATTTAATAACGTAAAGCTACCGGAAAGAGCATCAAATAATAATAATTTTAAAAAATTGAAATTATTTCAGTTTTATTGATTGAAGAACTTGGTGGAAGAACCAAGTAAGTGACACTTTCAGAGAAGCTATAATCAGGGTACGAAAAAACGTGGTATCCGAATTATTTTATAACCAATTTATTAGAGAGTGGGGCTAATAGTCATTTGCCTTATTTTATTTACCACTGCCTAATTTGTAATCATGCAATCATGCTAAAAAGTCAAAACGTGGTGTCCGAATTATTTTATAACCAATTTATTAGAGAGTGGGGCTAATAGTTATTTATTTGCCTTATTTTATTTACCACTGCCTAATTTGTAATCATGCAATCATGCTAAAAAGTCAAAACGTGGCGTCCGAACTATTTTATAACCAATTTATTAGAGAGTGGGGCTAATAGTTATTTGCCTTATTTTATTTACCACTGTCTAATTTGTAATCATGCAATCATGCAATCATGCTAAAAAGTCAAGTCATGTTAAGATTAAAGTCAAAGTAAAAAAAAAACTGTAACGTTAATTACAAGGTTATTAGAGAGACATAAGGTAGTGCAATTATGGAGTTAAGTTTCTCCCATTTGCTTCGCAACACGTTTTATGACGTCACATACTTAATCGATCTTACATCGCTATATTTTCAATTCGTCGCAACTCCTTGAATGCTGCTGTAAATTATTTAAATACGATTTCACACTATGGTATTTACTTTCGCTGCTTTTTTATGACATGCAGTCTCTGGCGACATTATTGGACGCACTATAGGGTTCTATGTAAAATTATAATTATCAGGTAATACTATACAATGTATTGTTTTTACTCGGGATGAAACCGGTTTGCATTTGTTTACGCTCCAGTATCAATGGGTTAACATTGTAATGCAATACGTTAAAAATAAATACAAATAGGAAGTACATAAAAAAATCTCCTGAAAAAAAAACCATTTCTTGTATGTTTAAATATAAAAGTACATATTGCATATAAACTCCTGCAAATCATGTCATTATTAAAAAACTACAGCGCGTCTAATAATTTAATCTAATTATTATAATATACCCAATATAAAGCTTGATATATTAAATATTCTATATTTACATAATATATCGTCCCGCAGTGGACTGATCGTTAAGACATGGTTCCCAGCAGATCACCGAAGTCAAGCATCACTGGCTGCGGTCAGTGTGCGGGTGGGTGACCACTTGGATCAGTCTGCGTAGGGACCGATGGTGTGCGGTATTGGTCCTCGTTAAACTGTGCTACCGTAAAGTGCTCGACTTCGCGCGCAGGTCGTCGGGCTACCGAAGCGGGGGTGCCATACCCTCCGCAGAGGATCAAAATTGTGATGGCATGTCTTCGGATCATCCTCCGGGATGTTTCCCAGACCGTCGCCAATAGCCCATTGTGCAGCTCTAGTGCGACGTAAATTAACAACAACAACAATAATATATCGTCTAATTTATCCTATCGTCAAATTTATATTATATATCGTCGAATTTACATTATATATCGTCGAATTTAACCAACTGATACACTAACGTAAATAAGTGCATATTCTGTTTAAAAAAAACTATCAATATAATTTAAATATTATTAAAAATATTTTTCTCTTCCAAATTTTTATAATTAGAAATTCAGTATATTCAAAAAAACTTCACATTAAAAAAAAATTGCATAATATAAATTGCAATTGCTAAGCAATTAATAGTATGATTTTAATAAAATTTTCCACTTTGACTCGAACCAATGTTATTCTTTAGGATAAACGGAGAAAATATATGAATAGATTGTTCATTTATAATTATAAAAACGTATTTTAAAAGCAAATTTTCTTTTTAGAACTCAAATTAAGCATTCATAAATAGAAATGTGTATAGTTGAAATAATATTAAAACATTTTTAAGACGCTAAAAAAAGTCTTGTACAATATTGTGTACAAATTATAAGGAGACAGAAAAGTATCACAATAATTAAGTCATTGATTAATTGATGAAAAAAATTGGTAAATTAGGAATGAAGCTAAGAATAAAGTTGATACACTGAGACTAAAATTACAAAAATTTAACATTGAAATCACCGTGTATTTATTAAATAAAAATGGTTATCCAATTAAGAACTAAACTATCCTATTTCAGTTCAACTTCGTACAATTTATGCTACAATTATGTTACTTCGAACAAATTATTTAATTATGTACCTTATGCTTTTCTTATGAATATTTTATGGAAAAAAAGCTGCAAAAATGAATGCCATTATAAAAGTAAATGCATTTTAATACAAATCGAAAAGGAATTCGAAAATACTTGGCGATTATAATTATCATGAGGAAAAGAAAGCTTACCTTGCAAGAATGTTTGCTCGTTTGTTAAATAATTTGCTACTTTTCCCGACGGCGTCCTGAGCGAAAAGAGAGTGCAATTCCAGCAGATTATTTTCGCCAAAGAATTTTAAGTAAAATTATTTGATTAATTGAATCAAAGTATTTGACGAATATTTCAAGTCTTGTAAAAAGGTAAGTAAATAAAATTTAAGCCAAAGCTCTAAAGGAAAGGACCAAGGAAAATAATTTTTTAAAGTTTTATTTCCGATTTAAAAAAAAACTTGAAATAAAAAGGCAAATTGTTATAGGAGATTGATTGAGATAAAAAAAAAATTTCTGGAAAATCCAAAACTGCAATTAAGAAGGGGCTCTTGTTAAAGATTTTAAAGGTGTCCCCTTTGAGATTAATATTATTTTAAAATATATTCAACACGCAATTTCTTTGTTTCTGATCCAATGTGCGTTTAAGATATTTGACCGTTCTGGGACTATTTGGGGCAGATGCACTAAAAACTTTCAGATAAAATTTATGAGTAGTAACTTACGATACCCCCTTTCATTTCAGCAACGTATTCATAATGATTCGACGATTGAGAAAGGATGTCCCCGTGAAAGGGCATGACAGAACTTAATTTGAAACTGAAGGAAATTCAATATTGAAAATCCTGAAAGGGGATCATTCAGTCATATCTTGTATTCTGGTCTAAAAGTATTGAATATCTTTTCCACCGGCATAGAGAGAGCATTTATGAATAATTCAAGAAAGCAATTCTAATAATGGTCACGTGATACGGATCTCTTTTTTTTTTTCAATTCTACTATTATAAGAAAAATGAAATTCTCGAAATGGTTTTATTTTTAAAGTTCTTTTTAACGTTTTTTCATTAAAATTTCTAAAAGTAAAAATGGTGATAAAACGTTAAAAATTATTTTTCTGTCAATTAATTTTAAATGAAATGAGGAGGGATTTAACTGGGTTTTTTTCTTTCTTTTTGGTGGTTCCAGGACAGAATTTGTTATAAATGAGAAAGAAAGGGAAATTCTGACTTCAGTGGTTTCTGAAAATGTATGAGTTTCAAAAATTTTGCAAAATAAAGTAAAGCGATTGCTGAACTTGATGAATTTTAGGTTTTATTAAATATGGATATGTATACGCATTTTTCTGATTCGGAAGCGAGAAAGTCCTTAGTTCTTTTTAGCGTTGGCACAAAAAAAAAACTTTAAATATTAAGCGAGTGAATAGTTGTTGTTGTTGTCGTGGACCATTTTAAGCAAAGGGTGCGATTGATCTTGTTTTCCAGTGACGCCATCTACGGCCAAAAATTCTTCTGCCACACCCGCTTATAGGGCGAACCCATTTATTCACACATCGCAATTTCGACCTGAGCCAGAAAACAATCAATCATCAATTCAGTGGTCCCAGAGGTATAATTTGTTATAGGAACATGGAGGACTATGCGACCCGGTGGATTTAACGTGCACCAGCAGCCATTTTCTGTCTTCGGCCTGCTCGACTTGAACTCCCGTTCTCACGAAGGGGAGTCCGGCGCCCTACCAACCAGGCTATCCCGGCCCAGCGAGTGAGTAGTGATAAGCATGAATGATGCTTAAGGACATACAGTGCACAAAAAAGTAAACGGACCACCCAGAATAACTTTTGATTGAATGATTGGATCTTCACATTCCAGGACACAATCTTAATGTTTCGATGGGATGACCTCAAATATGCTAATTAATTACAGCAGACGATGTTTTAAGTTACGAAATCAGATAAATTTAAAAGCGAATTCTCTCAAATTTTGTATTTTGCCATGTAAAATTATATTCTTTGAAAGGTTGTTATATTCCTCTTACAATTCAAATATTTTTCGACTGATATTAAATAAAATAATGAAAAATAGTAAATATTTGTTAAAAAATTTGAATCGAATTATCTTCATATGGATAAATGAATTTTATAATAGAGGGTGCAAAAATGTTTCAATTAGCTTTAGGAGTTCTTGAGATATAGCGAAATACGAAAAAAGTAAAATTAACAAACATTAAGGGGTTTCAAATTTAGGACCTCTCTCCTGACGAAAGTATTGGGACCCTATTTCCCGGATTGCGGCTACCCCTCTATACCTAAGGGGGTCAGAAATCCATTGAAGAAAAGGGTATTTTTTTTCCAGAGAAAGTACATTTTTGTTTCTGATTTTGTAACTTAATAGATCGCCTGTGCTAATTAATTAGTATATTTGAGGTCGACCCATCAAACCCTTAAGATGGGGTCCTAGAATGTGAAGATCTGATCATGCAATCAAAAGTTATTTTGGGTGGTCCGTTTACTTTGGTGTATATAGTGCCTGGATGATGTATATTTTAGCTGTTCGAGGCTCCTCCAAGGGGCTATGTGTACTAACTATCATATCAGGCAATCGAATCTTGGTTTTCCCTCTTCCCGCTCACTTCAGATTCCTCACCTGTTAGTGTTGCGTTAAGACGTTAACTTCTTTATTCGAAATTTTAAATATTGTAAATTATTCATAAATAGTGCTGGTTAAATATTAGAGTGTTTATTATTGAAAGGCCACGCTAAGGAAAAGCAAAATTATATTATTAAGTCAGGGGCCTGTTTAGAAGAAACTTGGGTCCGTTAACAAACCCATCACAAAATCTCTATTCATAAAAACGGACCCTTCACAAAATATTTTAACTTAAAAACAGACCCTTCACAAAATAATTTATCTTTTAATAAGACCCTTCACAAATTTGTTTATCTTCATTAATGTTTTGTTAATCGAATAAATTCTTTCCAGGGGGTGGGGGGGGGGGAAGAAAGACAGATGTAAACGAACTAAGCTTTGTCTTCGGCAGACGCTTCTTCCATTTTTCGTCCGAAATGAATATTCTGCGTTCAGCAGTATGGGCTAAATACCAAATATTTGTATGT
The DNA here is from genome assembly GCF_043381705.1 of Parasteatoda tepidariorum. Lineage (NCBI taxonomy): Eukaryota > Metazoa > Arthropoda > Arachnida > Araneae > Theridiidae > Parasteatoda > Parasteatoda tepidariorum. The sequence continues at coordinate 2,075,764 of NC_092207.1, forward strand.
TGCATCTCTAATTTAGCAGCATCAATTGCTGTTTATTTTTTAAAATTAAAATTTTTTTATTATAATTTTACATTGTTGAGCATAATCTTGTATCTCTTTACAACGTAAAAATTCCTTGAAAAAGTTTATTGCAATAACAGGACGCGTATTGACAAAACACGCCGTACGTACGCGTATTGACAAAACATACCGTAGATTGTAAAGGGGTTGGCGAAAATATCTATCGACGTTGAAGGAGCGTCTCGCAAATCGCCAAACAGCTGTGTGCTTATGTTTTTGTTTTGTTTTCGGTATCACGTATCTATCATTCACCAAGTTATATATGGGTGTCACATTTCAGAGTTTCAAATAAGCTGATCTTCATTAGATTCTTCTGCATTAAATGAAATATAAAGCGTATTTTTTTGTTATAGCTCCGACATAATCGTTTGTATTTGTTAACATAATTGTGTTTATTNTTACAATGCAAAAATTCCTTTAAAAAGTTTATTGCAATAACAGGACCCTATTTGCACTAATTCACAAAAGCGGGACCCTACTTAAAAGAATGTGACTCAACGTTTATTTTATATTCACAAATTGCGAGTCATTTTTTCACAATTTTACAAAAACGGACCTTTTACAAAATGTCTTAACAGACCCCTGATTAGGTGAATGTTTTACTTAATTAAATTGTGAGGAGAGAAAACACCATTTTAGGAGTGTTCAGGGACGCCGGGATCACTGGAATCTCCCAAAGATTTTCCCCATTCGAAATAGTATTGTCTGACCAATCGGAATACTCACAAAATTTCATATTCTTACTTTTATTTATTTATTTATTAAGAAACACAAATGAAATTATTTCACGTTAATTTGACTTTTTTTAAATAGCTATGAAAAAAGTGTACTTAAGTATGGTAGGTTTCACAAATTGTGTTTTAAAGAAATCTAATCCCCTCTTTGCCGTTATCAATCACTCGTCTTGGTGCTCTCATTTCTGAACACACGTAAGTCAGTTTAATCCGAAATAGAGAGATACAAATTAGTAAATAATCGCAGCTCCATCAAGGAAATTTACGAACATTTTTTCAAACTGTGAACACGTCGTAGTTGAAACAGTTGTTAGTTTAATTCGTTCCAAGATCAATATTTCTCAACAGAAAATATTCAATACCATATAGAACTAAGATGGACTACTATTATCTTCTAGCTATTGAATTTCTTTACTTTTATCTAACACATGCGCAGCCCTAGCGATTTCCTGAATTATTGTTGTGGCTCTCAAATTGCAAAAGGTTGAAGACCTCTAGATTAATATGCTTATTTGTAGATATATATATACTACATTAATCTTTCTTAATTCATAAACTGCCATCATAAATTTCTTTAGCATCACATTATTGGTTGTCAAATAGTTTATATATATATGGTTAAATTGATTAGGTATAATGGAGAGTTAGAACATTTTAAATAAAATTTATTAAACACTGAGTAAAATATCAAACATAAATTTTGCTAAAACTTAAAATATAAAAGTAAAATCTTCCGGAGGAAAAGTTGACAACTATATTTATCACCAAGACATTTCTTAGAGTCGTTTTTCATGTCTCTTTATTACAATGTGTAAGAATAATTGTAGACGCTAGTTTTTGATTCAATCAAAATAGGAATTTCATTCGGCAAGATGAAAATTTCCCCTGTCCCAAAAATATAAATCCGCGGCGCTCTTGTGTATGAAATCTTTCTTTTTTTTTTAATACAAGAGCAGCATTTTGAAAGAAATTTTAAAATAGTCCTATATTTAAAATTCGATTTCTCAGGAAATACTTAACCAACTAGGTCTTGTTAAGCGCCACTACCCGGTATGCCCTACATCGATGTTTTCTAAGGTCAAGTGTCACTGCCCAGTATGTATTTAACCGGTACTCCGAACTAACCGTATTTAACCGGTATGTTTCTCCTAATCTATCCTCGGTAAATATTAAAATATCGAATAAATATAATAATATCGATGAATAAATTAATATAAAATAGAATATAACAAATATCTCGGACATTCACCAAAGCGACTCAGTGATTGTTGACATTCACCGGTGAAAGTCGACTTTTTCTTGATTTTGATCATTCACGGTATACTACTGATATTAATAAGATAATTGGTACCTAATAAGAATTAAGGTAATTGATTTTTTATGGCCCAAAAAACGGAAATTTTCGTATGAGTGAATAATTTTTTTTATATTGAATTTATATTGAAGTACTTAAATACTATTTCTGTTAATTTAACTTTTTATCAGATACATTTTGAACTTATTATGGCAATATAAATTCAAAAATAGAAAATATAGTTTATTCTTTTGCTGAATAATAGGCGCCATGGAATCAATTCAAAACTGTTCTGCATGAACGTATTGACCATTCTAATAATGATACATTTCTTACTCAACGAGTTACTAAAAATAAACAAACATTAATATTATTGATTTACTAAATAACTAATTCAGCAGTTACAATCTGAAGTAAAAAAGAAAAATTCAAAAGTGACCATGAAATATCAATACTAGATACAAATATTTGCGTTTTTGTTAAGACATGGTATTTAAATATTCATGTTTATTACATTGGTTTCATGTTATAGTTATGACACCCATAAAGTTGGATTCAAGCAATCTTCTGTATTTGAGTTTCATATTTTTTTTCAGTTATTAGATATTTTTTTATTGAAATTGATTTAAAATGACATTGGCTCGTTTTTATGTATTTTATTATTTAAAGAAAAAAATTGAAAAGTAAATTAAAAAGTATAAAATTGATTTAAATATATTAAAAGTTATTTTGGAATTATTTTTTTTAATTAAAATTCTTAGTTTTAGATATTTTGCTTTATTAAAATCTCATCTTTGAGAAAATTTAATACAAAATAATAACGATATGATGTTTCAAAAATCTATCAAAATATTGCACCAATAAAGTGAATGTTAAAACAGAGTAATATTAAATTTAATTTTGCTTTCATTAATTCATTTAAACAAAAATACTATCCTCCCCAATTACTATTATTATACAATTGTTAACAATATTTTATTACTACCTGCTAACAGAAATAATCTATATTTCAAATCTTTGTTTTTCCCTTTCTAGTTTAGCCATTTTCGGTTCTCTTAAATACGGAATATCAGAAATAAAATATTCTATTTAGTTGTAAAAACAAACTGAAATTCGTTTCGAAAAACCATAACATTTTTTAACCTTTCTTTTTAAATCATTGCTCTCCGCTCTTTTAATCGTCGCGCTATTGATGTTTAATAATTTCATTTTTAAAACAAATATTGTTCTTTCATCCGATATTATTTAGTAAGTTAAACATAAATTTTAGCCTAAGTTCATGACTGCATTATCATATGAAAGAATAATGTCTCGCCAGTCATTTTCAAATGATCCAATGTAAAAATTTCGTGTAGGTTATTGCTAATTTAAACTTTACGGTGTGCGAAAATGAGTTTTTTCTCTCTCAATATTTCCTTTGTCTGTTAAATATTTATAACAACAGCATGCTTACTTTTCTCTCTTACTGGTCTGAAATCATTTTTGAAATTGGTGACAGAGGGCGCTCAATAACAATGTTTATTTTATGCAAATTTGCATAAAATGTAAGACAATATTATGTATTTTGAAAATGTGCAGTCAGTTTTATTCGTATTCTATAAAACAATAAAGGCAGTTTCTTTTTTATAGTTCAGTTTCAGTTGTCGGGTGTTTTTTTTCTTCCCTTGTACAACTTGGAACTTATTTATTTTTTTCTAAAACTGGGAAATATCCAAAGGTTCATTAGGTACTAAAATTTTTTCTTCTTTTTAACGATTTTAACATTTCTTTGATTAGCTTGACTCGAAGCATCTGTGATTGGTGCAACTATTCTGTATTCATTAGACATTGTTCCACTTTTTTTTATTGAAATTCTTTTTCTTTCTAATTTATTGTAATCAGATGCATGCTTAATATTCAGCGTTGCTTGCTTATTAAAATAAAGGGAATAAAGTGCTAATAATCCAGAATATTTTAATAAGGTATAAGACAATTTAAAACAAGAGCTATACTTTGTGCAAATTAAGAAAAAAAAAACATTGCGGTATAAGATTTAAGAAATCATCCACGATCGCATATAGTTCTGTTATATTTCGTTATCAAATTATAAAAAATATGCTTTCAAAGCAATATAAAAGCTTTTAAAAGTTAAACATGTCAGACAGAAATTTAATTCGTGTCATCTTTTACGATACATATCAGAATTATTGAAAAAAAAATTTTTAGTTTCGTAGTTTTACTGGAATCCTAGATTTGGCGACATATTTCGATAAATAAGGTGACATTCTTGAAAAAGAAATGACTGTATGACGTTGCAAGAACATTGGATATCATTGGACGACTGAAAATGGCGCGTCTTATGCTGACATGCTCTTAAGAAATCAAGTGCAAGATAAATAATTTTTATTTCTGTTGCGTTGTAGAAGAACTTCGTTTGCAAGAAACAATGCTTACTACCCTTTCATCAGTTTCTTTAAATGCGAACAGAAAGACGTATATTTGTTACAATTTTCATTGTTATTAATTCTTATTACTTGTTGATTACTGTTGTTAATAAGAAAGCAAGCAAAAAGGAGGCTGTGTAACTTCGTTTCAAGAGTTGGCGATATTGATATACAATCGCGCTGAGAACTTGGCATCCATTTGGCGTACACTTCGATGCAAACAGGCCCTCTTTTAATGCATATTATAAGATTCGCTTTTGCTTTTAACAACTTGAGATAAAAAATATTTATAAATTGAAACCAGAAAAATGCATGTTAATGCATAAAAACCGTTAATTAAAAAACTCAGTGGGAAAATCATCTTATAAAAATTGTCTTTATTAAATTTATATTTTGTCATAAAAATAAAATTGTAAAAAGTTATTTTAAAAATTATATTTTTTCCGATTTAAATTACTATAATCAAAACATCTATTTTATATTTATTCAATTAAGATTTAATTCATGCGAATTATACAGTAATTAAAGTGAATTATTTAATGCAATTAGTTAGGAGTCGCTTATTAAAGTTTTAATTACTTAAATATTATGGATTTTGATTATTGACAAAATTAATTGCTTATTTCGTCTGAACTATGTCATTATTATTNTAATAACTAATGTAATAACATTTAAAATAAGGTATTTATTTTTTTTCCTAGTAGAGGATAGTCTACTTTACTCGTCTATCAATTACTACTAATAATATATTGGATTTTTTGTTAGTTAAAAATAGTTAAGTAAAAAATGTTACAATTGACCCCACTCTCCCCTACTCCCGATTATCCGGGTTAATCACCGGGACAGGGAGCACGGAGAATCGAAAAACACGGATAATCCGAAAACTCTTTTAATTAGAGAAAAAATCAATATTTGTACAAAAAATATAAAAATTACTGACATTTGCATGCTGTATAACATCAAACTAGGAATTTTCCTTTTAAAAAATTGTGAAATGCGTCTTCGTCATATGTTTTACGCATGTTTTACGAACCGCAGTAATGTCACCGTAATCAAATCCTCCCATATAATCTAATAAAATTTCCACAGAGCAGCAGAAATAGAAATTGTATTTCCTTCATTTACTACATCTTCTGCATCAGTTACTATCATCACTATTTGATTTAACAACATAACGATGTCTTCATCTGTCAAATACTGGAAGTCAGGCTCACATGCATCACTTTGAAACCAATCTTCAAAATTTTCTTCGTCAAGAATTTCGAAAACTCAGATTTCTTTTGCTTGTTCGAGAATACTGTTATCATATTTTTCTTGAACATCTGAAGAAGATTGCTCATCAAGCGATATTATCTTTCTCCAAGATCGTGATAAAGTAGACGATTTTATCTTTGACCATGCTGCTGATATTCGATATACTTCAATGCACTAACGAATATTGCTTCTAAAAATTTGGTTGTGTTATAACTTCATGAATAAAATTTTTTTTAATCTTTAAAATGTTTCTCTTTATATTTTTCGTGTGACTCCGGAATGAGCACGGATAATCCGCAAACCGGATAATTCGCGCACGGATAATCGAGAGTGTACTGCATTATTAATTATTTTGAGAAATAGTTAAAATAATCTACTTACAAGTGTTTAGACATTTATAAATGCATTCTGTTTTGAGTCCCAACTATTGTTGAATCTATGAAATCAAACTTTATAGCTAAAAAGAAGTTTTGAAATTTTTACTGTATTTTTATTTTTTTTAATTTTTAATTGAAAGCTTAATTAGAATCTTTGTATTTTTTTTCCACATTTATTAAGAATAAAATAATTTAGAATATTTGCATAATTGCTTTGTGTTAAAATTTTAATATTATTAATATCTGAAATTTATCATTTTGATTTTTTGCTCAATTTCAATTTATAAAAACTGAAGTATAAATACGAATTTGGTTACTTAAAGGAAGAAGCAAAAATAAAACTCACACGCGAGTAAAAAGTTAAATGAAATTTTTCTTGTCTGTATACAAAAAATGAAATAATGTGCCATTTAAAAAAATGCCTCAATAGTCAATTTCTACCCATTTTTAAAGCATAAGCAATTTATATGAAATATGCAAATTATATTTACAAAATATAAAACAAACAATAATTATAATGTTTTTAAATTATTATGAAACAAATAGTGTAGTTGAGAAAAAATACATCTTAAAATTTAAAATAAATAAATAAATAATGGTCTGTAATCTATTTTCCTAAAAAAAATTATAATAATAATAATTAAATTTAATAATTAAATTTTCAATTAAATATTGTTTAAAAAGTTTACCAATAGGAAATTTACCTATAATTAAATATAGATATTTATTTTTTAATTATTAGGCCATAAAAAATTAAATATTTTCTTGTGTTTTCAGTGTTTCAGTGAGGGAACAGTAATTACATTTTCCCATGTAAATATAATTTAAAACTGTCACTTCATTTTTATTTTTAATTTTTTTTAAAAAATTTTCTCTTTTTTTTATTGTTGATTATTGATTTGAATATTCAAATGTTTGGTCTAAATATTAAAACTATCAACATTAAACTAATTATGCGATGAATTCTTTTTAATTGCCTTAAAGAAGATCACCTAATCATTAATTTCTTATCAAATGTGTGTGTGTTTTTTTTTGTTGCTTTCTGTAACTTCTGTGACACCCTACAGGTTCACATGCAAAATACAGATATGTATATAAACATAGTACAAATGCACATACATAAATTTTATTTCATATATATAATTTCATCGTTTTTTAAGTGTATTTTTTTAAAGCTTCTTTTAAATTTTAATTTATACTTAATTAAGGAAAAGCAAAAACTAAATAAAGTTGATTGAATAATGTAATGACCATAGGTAGTTAAATTAATTAATTATTTTATAAACTGCGAACATTGTTTTGTTTTTATATTACAAAACAAGTTTTTATGTTTTTATTATTACGCTTAAAACGAATTATTAGAACAATTCGATTGATATTATCATGGGCTCATTTATTAACAAAACAACGCATCATCTGCGACAGGAGAATATTACTACAATACCTCTCAATAGTGTAAACACTGGATTAGTTCAAGTGAATAATATATGATTCGTAATATATTCCATTTGTATTACAATTTGCTGTGGCTCGCGGATTAAATAAACGTCATTTTGTAGCTTATTTGACATTTTACATTAATTGAAAACTGTGAATAAACTGAGGTTTGCAGATGTTTGAGAACTAATATGTGTTTGCTGAAAATTATTTAACTCAATGTTTCGATTAAAAGACAATTATAAATTTCGTTTAAAAAATTAGTTCTGAATTCTAAATAATATTCTTATCAGAATTGTAAATTCTTTTCTCATCGTCTATTTTAAATTAAACAAAATTTAAGTCCTTTTTTTTTGTTAATTCCTACAATTAGTTCACCCTCTCCCTATATCTTGTTCAAATTTGCATTCATTAATAAAATACTTTTTATTCAGCCAATCAAATTCAAATACATTTTTTTTAATCTTGTAGTGGATGACACTTGAGGTTAATACAGTTTTTTTTCAAATATTAATTCATTCATTAAATTTAATTAATTAATTTTAATTTTGTATGGGGGAAAAATTTTAATCATTTAATAAAAAGTGACTAAAATAAAATTTTTCTTTGTTGTCCTAAGTAGGAGGTTGACTTCATTTTTTTTTGTTTTTGTTTTTTTGTATTGTTTATGGTGTTCTTAATTTTGACAATGATTTTATACACATTAAGGGAAAAAAGCAATTATTTTGAACTGTAATGTTTGAAAATGTATGCATTTGTTCTAGGGGAAAAAATTGAGTGCGTTCATTTAGTAGTAAGTATGTTAACTAAATTAAAAAAGAAATACACTTGGAACTGTGACTTTTATTGTTATTATATTGTAATTAGGATTGATATAATTGTTTTTGGAAGTCTAAACTTAACTGATAAAGAACTTGGATCATCTGCACTTCATAGATAAGAAGAAGCTTGAATGTAACTTTTTCAAAATCAGGTGTCTTTTATTAATTTTAAAAAAGAACTTTAGAATTACATATTGGTGCTACTTATTAATAATTTTATTAGCATAATCTCTGTCTTAACTGTAAATCTCGCGACAAATAAGGTATAGACTCTATAAGATTTTATCTAATCAACAGTGGTTGGTCAGACTTACCGTCAGACTAACTGTGGGAGATTTTCATGGTTTTCCTTTTCATGTAACGCAAATGCGGGTTAGTTCCATCAAAAAGTCTTCCTTGAAGGCAAATTTCTCCCAATACTTGATCCAGGATAACCCTTGTCTTCTGGATTGGGTTGAAAATTACAAAGTTACATTAGAGTTGAACATTAGCAGTCGTAAACTCAAAAAATTGGGTCAGCTGTTCAACAACAGTTATAAAATAAAATAAAATCTGTGCAGTTTAAGAGATAGAGAAATTTGATTGTGGAAAAATTTTGAATATTACGATTTGACCTCTAGCAACAGCATCATGCCAAATTATTCTGATGACATTTAATCTTTATTTTGATGGGATGAACTCTTAAAAAATGTTTCATTTCATCGAATAACGTAAAGTCACTGAGAAGAGAAAATAAATAAAAGAATGTAAAAAGTTTTAGCTTTATACATTTTGTCGGTTTTCCAGTTTTGTATTCACCAGAGCTGTGGAGTCGATAGCTGAAACGACTTACATTCAATTATAATTTTCGCCAATTCTGAGGTATCATTTCTTATAGTTAATATTTTAATTTAATCGCGATTTTCGGGGGCCCTGAACCAGCTATGGGAATCTTTTCCGCATCATTCAGGGCCCCCGTGTCACTCTGCAGAGTTCTTGCAGAAAAATTGTCCTTTTGAAAAGTAAACAAAAAAAATTACTTTTCTTTTCTGCAGAAATTTACACGTAATATTTGAATCATGCATTTATATAATCAGTTTTTGACGAGATCAATTTACGACGATAGGATTGTAATGCTTCGATTTTATTTTCGGGCAGTGTATTGATTTTCACGTGGATTTTAAATATCCCGATATATTTCAAACAATATGGAAAATTCGAATCATGCATTTAAGTATTTACTTTTTAAGGCATATTTTCTATCGAGATTTTTTTTTAGCCGTATCGATTATCGTTCCAAATTACTAAAAAAAAAATTTCATAATTTTCACAATTTTCTCTTCAATATTTATCAGTTAATTTATCATGATTATGTAAAGTTTTCGAAAATGTTTCTGAATTTTATTGATTTTATGTTCATAAATTAGGAACTGTAAATTACAGAAAAAAATAAATTTTATTATTGCACAGGGCCTAACTATGATTTTTTTTTTTAAATTTTTTTTTTTGTTTTTTGGAAAGTGATTAAAAATATTTTTTGAGTGCTTAAAAATTACTTAAAAGATGCTTATTTTTTGTTGACAAATCTGACTACGCACCCTGAAAAATTATTATCACAAATATTTCAATAACATACAAACTTAAATTTCTAAAAATAGTTTTACAAAAGCTATTGCAGCAACAAAAGAAAAATCCATAGCCTTGGGGGAAATTTCTTTAAAAAAAAACTTTTTTTTTATTTGATATTTAAGAACGGACCATTATCCAAAAATAATTTCTATTCGTCATCAGATATCCCACCATAAAAAAAAAGAACTCATTAAATGCAAAGAATCTCTTTTATCGTAAAAGGATCAGATCTTGTGCAACATCATCATTTTAGTTGCTCATTGTTTGTGGGCCCGGCTCCAATATCCTCTATTTCCTGTTCTCCCCTCCGGGGTCACGTGACACGACGTGCTCATATAATGCTGATTAATGATTTCGATATCTGAGAAGGTATCCCCGATGAAAAAGAAGCACTGATGTATCCCGAAGAAAGGGTGGTGATCAGACTATGATTGTGATGTATGGTTCAAAATCAATGGTTTAGTACTCGAAATATGTTGTACCAGCACTTTGACTTCATAAACAGTTGAGCTCTGCAATTAACACAGCGAAATATTACGTTATAAATGTTGATCGTCAAGACCACATTTATTTTTAGAAATAATCAATGAATTGATTTGAAATGTTCAGCGAATCTATATTCTTAATAGATAAAAAAAAACTTTAAGAATTTAATTACAAATTTTAAAGGAAAAAGAATTGTGTTGCAGAATTAATATAACTACACGCGACTTGATGACACACTTTTTTTAAAAAAAATATTGTATGTTAAATTGCACAAAAAAAATCTTGGGTGTAATCTTTCTATTTACAGTAAAAATAAATAATCGTAAAAATGTTAAATTATATTGCCGTTAAATATCTCGTATGTATATCCGTTAATTTATTTTTAATTTTAAAAAAATTACTGTCAAAATATATAAAAACATTAATGTAAACATGTAACTTTAAAGTTTCAATGCAACAAGGAAAAATTTATTTCACAAAAAAGTTTTAAAGATCGTAAATATATGAAAAATTAGCATCCTGAATAATGAAACAGCGAATCATTATTTTTTATTTACTTTAAAAAATATATACTATATTGTGACCACAAAAAAATAGCCCGCACTAAATTTAATAAATAAATTTTTTGTGAAAAATATATTTTATTTTATCCGTTTTTTTAAAGATACCTATTTAAGAAAAATATCTATGTATGAAGTACCAGATTAAGTGTATGCTGGGATTTTGCACCAAAGAAACATCAGTCGTTATTTCTTAGGGGTGCACAACCTTACTGAGCGAAGGACATCAGGTTGAGTTACGAAGGGAGGCATGCATGTTTAGATATGTTGACGCCAAATATGATTTTCATCATGAAAATTAGCGTTCTAAGCAGTGCATTTCTTTCCAGCAAATTTGATTACAGAAAATTAAATGCTTTTGATTGGAAATTTTATTCAGTTATCATTTCTTTGAGTTATCATTTTCTTGGGCGTTTGATTTTTAATGATTCCATCGTAATTTCACATCGGTCGGTGATAGTTATTTATCATTTTTTTCGGTCCTTCACGCGTCGTATTTCAAATTCAGTTATTTTTATACGATGCTATAACGACGAGCGAAGTTTGATTATGAGTTATCACTAGAGCCCGGATTTTGATGACCTGAAAAATCTCAATTAATGCCCTTAAAAAGTGCAAAAAATGCCCTTAAAAAGGGCAAAAAATACCCTTAAAAATGAAAAAAAGTGCCCTAAATAAAGTAAAAATATTGAATTAGAAAATGTTTTGCTCTTTAAAATTATTATGAGTCATTTAAAAAATATAAAGCAATGCAATACTTGTTCTACGTTCATTAAAGTTTGAAAAATATGTTTTATATCCTAAAATAACAAAAAAAGGAAAATATATTGACACCAAAATATTTTTATTTTGTATGGAAACTTTAATGGATATAACAACTTCCATCTCATAATATTACAAAATATCAGAATTACATTGGATTATTAAATGTTTTTTGATAATTTGAAATGTAAACGAGCGTACTTGTCTGAAAGTAAATTTTCATTCCTGCATAAGCTTCTTTCAACGTCTACTGATGTTATAGGTGCGTACTTGAAAAAGACGGTCTCACTTAGTGAAAATTCTTCTTCAATTTGAAAAGATTTTGCTTCGCCTGTTAATATCCTATAGATTTTCTTCATTGTTAGGAAGTCAGTGTAATAATGAAAATTGATAAAAAAATAATAAAAATTGGAAAAAAATTAACAGAAAACTTTAAAAAATGCATTAAAATGCAAAATACGCCCCCAAATTTAAGGAAAAATGCCCTATAAATCTAAAAAAATGCTCTAAAGGACAAAAAATGTCCAAAAATGCAAAGAAATGCAAATGTCATCAAAATCCGGGCCTTAGTTATCACTTTATCAAGTCGCGTTCGATTTGTTACAATGCAATCAATCTTAATTTTACTGCAGTCCTTGACTAGGTAAAAAGTTTATTTCAAGATTGATCACTTTACAAATTTGTTGGATCTATGGGTAAATTTATATCTATTGAAAATCATTACCTCTAACAATTTGTAGTCTCTCCTTAACCCCTAGAAATCTTTCAAGCTTTAGCGAGGAACATAAATATAGTAACTAATTAAGAAACGCAACTAATTTAGAAACAAACTATAGACTTTGTAAATAGATAGATACTTGTTCAAGTGAATTTAAAAGCAAACTGTTCAACTAATTACTTGAATCGAGATTAAAAAAAAGAAACTTAAATTATCCGAAAACTTTCATCAAAGTAAAAATAAAATATAAGTTAGTTTGCCTGGCTTTGAAAATAAAATTAGCATAAAAGAGGTGAGAATAAACTATGCGCTCACGTGAACAGGATGATATATTAACTTAATCTAATCTAAGTGATAAAAAAATTACCTTTAAAAAATGCAGCTTTTTTTAATGCCCACCTGTGATAACATCCGTCCATTCAGGCATTTACAAGGCAATTTTGTTGGCTTCTCTTTCAGGGGCACCATATTAGGTGGGCCAACGTCGCTCCCACAGTGAGGACAGATAGTACAGAGAAGGAAAAAACATCCATGCCTGGCCCGGGATTCGAACCCAGAACCCTTCTTATGCAAGGACAGTTCCCTGCCCCCTACACAGGCTGATCGGCTTTTTTATGAACAGAGCGAGAAATACTTCATAACGCACACTCCTCATTACGTATGTTGATTCTGTTTTCGGTTATTTATCATTTTTTCGGCCCTTTTCTCATGGTTTATCAAATTCTGATACTTTTAAAACGATGTTATAACGACATTCCAGTTTGAATTGAAGCGTTCGATTCATGATAATTCCATCGTAATTTCGCGACGTTAGATGATAATTTTTTCGTTTCTCATTCACTATTTTTTCGGTTTTTTCCCACAAGGTTAAGCGAAATATCGATATTTTTAATGCGCTATTATGATACGCGAATTTAGAATTTCAGTTTAGATGCGTTCGATTACTTGACGAATGCTGTCGTAAAATCACGACGTTTTCTTTTTTCTTCCCGAGAATCCGCCGTTCAACAATTTTGTAAGATTATTTTTGTAAAGTGAAATTATGTGAAGAGATCGTTTTTACGAATTTGAAATTTGTGAAGAGGCCGCAAAACTGTCTCAATTTCCCCCTGGATCGACTCTTGATATCTGTTTTTATAATAAACGCTCAGAAATATTGCGTTCTTTTAATCCTTCATTTTTGTCTTTTCATTTTATTTATTACATTTAAAGATAAAGAAGATAGTTACATAATTTGCGCTTCCCTATTTTTTCCCGGCATGATTTTACTGTCTTGTTTTCCCTCCTATGCAGATCTATATCTCTCAATTATCTTTAGAACTCTAATTAATTGCTTATTTCGTAATTGAGAGTAAATTAAATGGGATTTTTTTAACATTCTGTTCTAGTTTTCTGCTGTTGTCTAATTTACTCTTTAATATATACCCTATCGATCCCTGAGACAGAATTTTTTCGAGTTATCTGTGATAAAACTCTCTAGCACTAATATCTTTCTGCAGGATACTTTTAATAATGACAAACATATATTGTTACTAATTTAAAGCAACAAAAGCGCTGGAAAAGAAACTATGTAATTTTTTAAATTGAATATGGAATAATTTTTTATCCTCATAATATTCTCGCATTTTGTTAGAGGGGGAACATTTATTATTTTTATCAAAGTTGGAACTCGCATAAATTCATTTATAAAGTTAGATTATTTTTCAGTGTTTTATCTCTTCAGTATTTATCAATATATTTAGAAAAATACCCGTTTATTTCAATTTACATAAATACTTTCTTTAAAGATTTCACTTTTGTTTATTTTTGCATCTTTCGCATCATGCCACAGGTGCAGTGTATAAAATTAAATTAAGCAGGGATACAAAATTAAATAGATACGAAATTGAAAACTGATTTTACATCGGAAGTTTTTGCTTTTGACTTCCAAATTGTTGAATTATAACAAAAATTACAGTTTTCAGTGTTGACTAGGTATGAAGTTTTTTAATTTTTTTTTATCCTTTTAAATGATGTTTTTTTTTCGTCGTTTACTACCATTTTTTTCTTTGTATTAACGTGTTATATTTTTTAATAATTGAAATAAAATATTCAATATAATGTTAATTTTTTGCGGTTCATCTTATATTTTGACACTGTCATTACATACTGCGATATTAGGCAAGAATTTTTTAGAAATATGTCTGGAAAGTCTTCTATTTGAGTAGAGACCCTGTTTCTTCCGATTTTAGGAAACTTGTTATTATTTACATTCAGTCAACGTCTTTAAATAAGTTTATTTATTACTTCACAATTTCACTTAACTTTCAAAAAAGCCTTTAACATCTAAATGTTATTTTAGAAGTTTCTTCTTTCACATTGTCAGTATGTATAACAAATTATTTATTTTAGCATTATTTGCATTAATATCATTATTTAGCAGTCGACAATTTGTAGAATTAATGTCAATTAATTGTTAAGATGATTTTTTTTTCATTAATTGAATCGATACAAATTTTAATTTGCAAGACTATTCAAGACAATGCACACAAATAGTTAAATTGAATAGAATGAGGAAAAGAGTAAAATTGATAAATGGGCTATTGTTTTCTAAAATGACGAGCATAATGTCAAATTTTCCACTTTATAAAATATGTCAACATAAATACAAATACAAAAATAAATTTAGTACAACAAACTGCTGTAACTGTTAAAATTTATCTAGATCAAGTTAAAAATCTTCTATTTCAGAATAAATGTTTGTTTAAATAATTATAATCATTTTTTTGCTGTTTAGAATGAAATTAATTGTAAACTACTTAATTAATGCATAAGAATCACGCATCAAAATGTTTTTATTATATGCTAGTATGCAATATCTTAATCTAATTTTTTTTATATTAAAGGGGGCAAGTTGTACGAAATCAGCTGCTGAAGTTACTAAACTCCGTTGATCAAAAAACTGCACAATTTACTAAAGAAGGACATTTATTTATATAAAATTATGTTTAAAAGACAGAAAACATTCCGAACTAAATAAAAAAAACTTTGTTCTGGGACAAATATAATTTGAATTACAGCCATTAATAGCTAATCAAATTAGCGGCAAACGAGCCATTTTAGAAAAAATATAAATGCTTTTAAACCCTTTTACTAATTCCAATATTATTGATAGTATTCAAATTGACATCAAAAATTCTATCAGTGTACAAAATTTCATGAAAATCTGACATGATGTGTGCCATAGCTGGATGAACTGACATGGAATGCACCCTGCATCAATACAAACATATAGTATGTTTTAGTTCTAATCGTTAGAAGGAAAAAAATAACAAATTGCTTTTTTTTTGTCATTTGTTTTAACATACTGAAGCTTAAAATATAACAATGTTCTTATTGACGTATTTGCGGAAAATATTTGCTGGCATATTTGCAGAAGAAATTATTTTTCTTCTTCTTAAATATAGCATAAAAATAGTAATTTGAAATATTACAATAATTAATATAAGCATACTCCATATACACTATACAAATTTATTTTATAACAACCAACAGGAAATAATTCTGAAATTTAACTGAAAAATTAATATTTAGAAAAACAGCTTATTCCCAATGATTTTAAGCGAACATTATATATCTTTAACAATCATATAAGGATTAAGTTTGAGAAAATTTAAATCTTTCAAAAATTATAAAATTATTTAACTAGTTATAAAAACTAACAGAATATGGAATCAGCCATGTTTTTTCTTCTCCAAGTTCTCATGATTTTATCTAAAATTTGCTCGTATTAATTTATTTTACCTAGGTTTTTTGTTTGATTGAAGCTTTAATTCTACGTAGACATTTAAAAACTTATATTTAAAGTATACGAATTCCGCCTATCAATTAAACTCAAAATTGTAAAAAATGTGAGAAAACTTCATCTTCCTTTTATTTTGCAATATTCTAACTTAAAAAATGCACATAAATAGTGGAAAATATGCTTATTTAAAATACTTTTTCTTAAAAAAAAAAAAAGCAGGCTTGTTTTTTTTAACTTATTTGTTTTTGTTTAAACCAGTCAAATTTGGAGAAAACCGTATACCCTTTCTACTTTTACCTTTCGATTATCAGAAAAATGTATGTAGTTCATTTGTATTCATTTCATTTTCCTTGAAAAGAGTTACGATTTTAAATTTGAAGAAGAAAAAAATGCATATTGAAGCATTTCATTCAGGTAATTTATGAAGATCCCTTTTGATCAAAAATGTGCATAGACCCAACTGCACATAGGATTGATTTACATAATACTCATCATATCTACGGAATGCATTTGGAAAGTATGTTGATATCTTTCACTATAAATAATCTCACTTTCTTTTTATAAGAAAATTAAAGATTTGTAAAAGAACACCGTGTAAGCTGTTCAAGAAAATACGGAGAAAAATTTTTTAAATTTCTATTTTGAGGAGGCGATTTATGAATAAATCAAAAGGCGAGTATTTTCTTTGAAATAATATTAACCTTTTCTCTCTGATTTTAAGTTCTGTTTAAATTTTCATAAACACAAAAGTTGTAATTTGAAAACGTAGAATAACCAAGAATTAAAACTAAACATTGGAAAAAAAATCTATGCATTAAAAAACTGAGTTAATGGAAAAAAGGTACTTCAGGGGAACCGCAGAAAATCGCCATAAGTAGAAAGTGCTTCATTAATTTTGGTAATACGTACTACTGGTATTAATGGTAATTGTTGCAGTTTTAATAAGAATTCCACAAAGAATTTCAGACAATATCTTTCCAGTAGGGCCGTGATGCACGAATAGCCTGGTTGGTAGGGCACTGGGCCCATGTCCAAGAGGTGTGTTCGATCCCTGCTGGCCGAAGACTCTCTGTGTCGTAAATGGTGACTGATGCACATTAAATCTGTCGAGTCACAAAGTCCTCCAAGTTCCCGCAGCAAATCATGCCTCTGGGGGTACTGAACCAATCGTATCCTTGCCTTCTGGATTGGTTCAAAATGACAAGGCTACGGAGTTGAACATTAGTAGTCGTAAACCCCAAAAATTGGGCCGACTGTTCAACGACGGCAATAAAATAAAATAACAAGCAGTCTCGTTGATACGAATTCCAAACCCGGGTGGCACGGACCACAGTGTTGGCGAAAAATTTCCTAAGTGGTAGACAGATCACAGGTTTAAGTCCCTTAGCTGTCAGGTTAACCGTGGGAGGTTTTCGTGTATTTTCTTCTCCATGCAACGCATATGCGGATTAGTTTCCTCAAGAAAAAATCCTTCACGAAGGCAAATTTCTCACAATACTTGATCCAAGAGTGTCCTTGTCTTCTGGATTAAGTTCAAAATGACAAGGCTACGGAGTTAAATATTGGTTATCGTAAATTCAGAAGTGGGTCAGCTGCTCAACAGCGGTTATAAAATAAAATTGAAATTGCAAGTAATCTTTTTTTTTAAAAATTATTTTTAATAAGTAGTGTTGCTTTATACCTTACCTTTATTGTAGGTTGAAAAATATTTCTATGTAGAATAACTTGACTAACCAATTTTTTTTTAAAAAAAAGTCCTAGTTTTAGAAAAAGGTAGACTTATAGATACAGAAATATGTTTGCAACATTATGTTACTGAAGTAAATGCAATTCAAATTTATTAAGACTGAAATATATTTGCAATTTTTTTCAAATTATTAAATCATTTAAAAAATTAAATATTTCAAATTATAATGCTTTGTAAAATTTTAAATCAATGATTTTTTTAAAAAAAAAACAACTGGATTTTAATCGGTGATATTTTTAAAATAACATTCTTTTTTTTTTTTTAAACAAACAAACAAAAACTATATTGGGAACAAAAACAAGCACATAAATACAAAGAATATATATTCGTCGCGAAGAGGAAAATCCTGTCCAGGCGACAAAGAAAGGTAATACAAAAAATTTAAAATAGAAGTTAAGAGGAAAAAAAATACATGAAACTATATTAAAAAAATAACAAAGGTAACATAAGAAATTCATTTGCATTGGCACAAGATTGGTATAAAAAATCAATTGCTTCCTTTAAAGTGAAAAATAAAGATCTAAATCGTCAATGTTCATCACAAATTGAAATAAAGCACGCTTAAAAGAAGAATATATTTGGATGTTTCGCAACTGAAATGGTAATTTATTATATAAATTAGGTGCTAAGTAAAAAAAACTGTTTTCGTGAAATTTCTTTTNTAAATTTCAATATAATGCATGGTAACTGTTGGTAGTTTTGAAGTTTATATATTTTCTTGGCAAACTTCAGTTTTTGACGGTTTAAACCAGTATTATACCCTTGTCATGTCAAAAACCACTTTTTGACGTCAAACACCCAACCCTGATTGGTGGTAGTTATACTTGAATTATTTATATTTAGAGAATTAATAATCTTGAAGTATTTATTCTGAACTGAGATTAAAGAAAGTAAATTAGTTTTATATTCACCGCCGTATATTATTGCACCATAATTAATTAAAGAATGAAACCAGGAGTAATAGAGTGCTTTCACAAAATTAAAATGAATTTTATTCTTAAGGTGATAAATTTAACTAAAACAGAAAGCAATTTTTTTAACTAAATTGTTAATATATGTTTTTCATTTCAAATTAGAATCGATATATAGTCTTAAATTTTTATATTACTTACAGATTGTAGGATGTGGCATTGATAATTTTCATTAGTACTTTTACAGGAGAGAGAGAGAGTGAAATTTTAAATATAAGTTAAATTCTGATTTTCTTAAGCTGAAATAAATATATTTAGTTTTATTTAGATTTAAATTTAAGTCATTTACTGTAAACCATTTTGAAATTACACATAAATCAGATTCAATTTGAAAAATTAGTTGATTTAAATCAGTGCAAAAATGCAAAATTACGGAATCATCAGCATATGTTATTATCTTACCAAAAAGTTTGAATTGACAAAAGTCATTAATGAATATAATAAGCAATAAGGATCCTAGAATAGATCCTTGAGGAACACCACGGTTTGAAAATATATAATTACTAAAATTACTTCGGATTTTAACTTTATGTTCTCTGTTTGAAAGATATGAAATAAACCAATTTGAAATAATTCCTCTGAAACCAGCAAATTCTAACTTTTTGATTAAAAGATTCTGATTGACATTATCGAAAGCTTTTGATGTATCAAGAAATATAGCTACTGTTATCTTATTTTCAGCAATACTATTATGAATAAATTTTAAAATTCCAAAAGAGCTTTTTCTGTACTTTTGGCTTTAATAAATCCATTTTGATTTTCAGAGAAAAAAAATTTGTATGTTTTAAATAATTGTACATTTTATCAGCTAGAGCTTTTTCAATGATTTTGGAAAAAAACAGAACAAGTAATATTGAAATTGGTCTATAGTTTGATAAGCAATTTTTATCGCCGGTTTTAAAAATAGGAGTTATATTTGCTCTTTTTAAAGAAGTTGGAAAAATGGATGACATTAGTGAGGTATTGATGAAATTAGTTGTGAGCTTTGGACAAGATAATTTTTTTTTAATATTATTGAGAGCAAATAGTTTAATTAATTCTACATTAATACCGTCATAGTCAAAGGAGTTTTTATTAGAAAGAGAATTTATTAAGTAAAGTACATCACAATCATTCAATTCTAGGAAAACAAACGAGGTTAAACTTGGTGAAATATAGATTTGAAAACTGCTTGAATTTGGGTTTGAGGTACTGTTAGCATTTGCAAATGATTTCTTTAATTGATCAGAAGATTCATAGTCGTTTAAAATATCAGGTAAAGTAGGTGATTTGCTCTGATTACCAATAATACTATTTACAAGATCCCATTTTTGTTTATTTGAATCACAATTTAAAAATTTGTTTTTGAAGTATTCTGATTTTGCTGTTTTAATTAAGTTCTTAAGCTCAGAAGTTATAGCGTTGTATGCTGTTTTGTAAATAATATCCCATGGATATTTTGTACTTTTTTTTAAATAGTTTTTCCTTTCTTCGAATTGAAATCAAGATATTACTAGTCATCCAGTTATTTTTGGCTCTTTTGTTTGATTTATGCGTATATTTAAAATTATTTTTTAAATTATTGAGTTTGAAAATAAAACTTTGATATTGTTGATCAAGAGAATCTTGAGGATTGTAATTAAATTTGTAATTTGATAGATAATTATAGAGCTTATTATAGTTGATTGATATTTTATTTTCAGTTTCCTTAATTTTATTTACCTCATCGCTATAAATACTGCAAAAAGTTGGATAGTTATCACTTATGTCATTTATGAATATTGCAGATTTGACTGAAAATTTATTTGTTTTTACGAAGACATACATGATCAATGCAAGTTGACGAGGAATTTACTCTAGTTGGTTTGTCTATGTAATTTTGAAATCCAAATTGGCGTGATAAATTAATATATTCATGAGTAATAAAATCATCACTTAGAATATCAATATTTATATCACCCATCAGTATTATATTAGGATATTTAAGTTTAGAGATTATTAACTTAAGTTCAGTATTAGAAAAATCAACACTAAAATCAAGAGATCTATATAAAGATAGAAATAATAAATCTAAAGGTTTGCAATAAAATAATATAGATTCTGAGGAAACAAAATGTATGGCTAACTCTGAAATATGAAGACATCTTTTAATAAAAACACAAACACCTCCAGAGCGATTATTATTTCTGCAATTAAAGAATGAATTATAACCATCTATTGAGTGAAAATTATTTTCATTTTGGTAAATCCAAATTTCCGACATAATTATAACACTTATAATAAATGATAAACTTTAATAAATGCTTAATACACTTTTAATAAATGATTAAAGATTTAATGAAGATAAATTTGAAAAAAAACTTTTTATTTCAATAAATGATAATAAAAAAAAAACGGTTGATGAAAACATGATTATGATCATTCAGATCAAATACCTTTGCTCAGAACCAGGCATAACATTTCACCGCCTTCATTTAGTTTCTGTAATTTGAAAAAAAAAGAAGAAAAAAAAAGGAGTGAGTAAAAAATATTTATTGTTATTTACGGTTGATCGTTATTTTCTATTGCTGGTGAAGTTTTTACTTTAGAAAATTGCGTTTCAAAAGTGTTCAACGATCAAGAAATTGCCCTTCTGCAAAGAACACTTACGGAAGTCGCTTAGAAACGTATTGATGGCGAGATTTTCTTTAGAATTGCTCCCAGGTTGTTTCATTTCTACTTTATGTGTCTATAACAACAGTCGTAACTTTAACGCCAAAAATAAAACTATATCGTTCTTATTTTTTAATTCCAGAGAGTAAAATTTCCAAAACGGTCTGTATTTTTACTTATTCTTTATATTCTTACTGTGCATAAGCCTTAGAGGCTTATAAAAATCAAAATTAGCCCTCCTAACTATCGATTAATTATTGTTCTTCTCAGCAATAAGAAAATTTAGATTTATTTAATTCCTACAATTAGTTCACCCTCTCCCTATATATCTTGTTCAAATTTTCAACCTTTAATAAAATACTTTTTATTCATCCACTTAAGTTCAAATAAATTTTTTTAAGCTTGCAGTGGATGTTAATACAGATTTTTCAAATATAAATTCATTCATTAAATGTAATTCATTCATTTTAGTTTTATACGGGAGAAACTTTTTTAATTATTAAATAAAAAAAACTAAAATGAAATTTTTCTTTGTTGTTGTCTGTCCTAAGTAGGAATTGACTTCAAAAAAAAAAGGATAAAACAGATGTATAATAATTTTATTTCACATGTATTAGATAAAAAAAATTTTTAAACTCATGTTAAGTTTTTAGAATTTAAAACCCAATATTCATTTCTATGAAGCGTAGGGGAGAGTGGGGTCAATTGTAACATTTTTTACTTAACTATTTTTAACTAACAAAAAATCCAATATATTATTAGTATTAATTGACAGACGAATAAAGTAGACTATCCTCTACTAGAAAATAAATATATACCTTATTTTAAATGTTATTATATTAGTTATTAACAATTTTTGACAGTCGTGCAGTTGTTACAATTGTCCCCACTTACGGGGTCAATTGTAACAGTTCATAAATTCAACTAAAACATAGTCAATTATACATATTATCATAGTTGTGATATATTTTTTTATTGATCAAAATAG
>NC_092207.1:2098431-2114416 GCF_043381705.1 Parasteatoda tepidariorum
CTTTCGAAAGAATTACAATGTTCCTATTTTAACATAGACCTTTTCAGGAGATGAATTCCTATGGCATTATTTAATATTTTTCGAGTTTAAATGCGGTCGGCGGTTTGCACAAAGGGCAGGGACGTAATCAGCACGACCTCACGAATCGCACCTGCTTGGAATTTCACGCTCAATTCGGATAATTACGAACAATGCCTTTTTGGGGCCGGGATAGCCTGGTCGGTAGGGCGCTGGGCCCATATCCAAGAGGTCGTGGGTTCGATCCTCGCCGGCCGAAGACTCCCCGTGTAGTAAATGGTGACTGATGCACGTTAAATCTGTCGAGTCTCAAAGTCCTCCATGTTACCATAACAAATCAATACCTCTGGGGGTACTGATCCAGGAATTTCCTTGTCTTCTGGATTGGTTCAAAATTACAAGGCTACGGAGTTGAACATTAGTAGTCGTAAACCCATTAAATTGGGTCGGCTGTTCAACGACGGTTATAAAATAAAATAAAATAAAAGTATTGAATTACAAATTAAAATAAGAAGTAGATTTTTAAAAATATTATTGCATATTAAAAAATTCGGGCTACAATAACTTTAATGTGCACCCATGTATCAATGCCATGTAGCATGTACAATGACTTTAATGTGCACCTTGTCAAAATTAATGTGCAACAGATATCTAATTGTTAAGATATAAAACTTTTAAAAGGTTGGTATTAAAACTTACATAGTAGCGCACAAAATATTCAATGAGAAAATTGAGCTTTGTCTGCAGCAACCACCAGAGAATCGATATTTAGATTTTAAATTTACAAATGTGTGTGTAAATATCTTCGCTCAAAATGAGTGGTTTCAAAAAGTTAAATCGCAGAATTTCTTCGAGAAAGTTTTTGATACGCACATGCTAAATTATATTCACAAAATACAAAAAAAAATGAAATAAAAAAGAGCAACATACACGATTATTTTTGTATTTGAATAAATATTTTCTTGGATGCAAAACCTGAAAAATAAATTTCTTTGCACCGTTGGTATGTTAAATTTTACAGAAACGAAGAAATTAGGTTTTTATTAACGAGAAAAGTATTTTAAACCCGTATAGAATTTTTACGAAAATTGTCCGCAGAAAAATGACAACTAATATATTTAAGTTCGCGGGCCGGATGTGGCCCCCGGGCCGCCAGTTGGAAACAGCAGGTATATACGATGGTTACTGAATTTACATAGAAGAAAAAAAGTTTAAAAAAAATGGCGTATTATTTTACTGGTGTTCGGAAAATATCACTTTATGTTGTTCCTTGTTTTAAAAACTATCTTACAAAGACTCATATTTAACTTTTTTTTATTTGCACGAGATAACTCTGGGATAGTAAACAGATGATAAATTAAATGTTTTTTACACGTTTAGAAATTCAACTGAAAACTTGTGTATTATGTTTTGCTTTATTTCCTTGTATTTTTATTAATGAAATTAAAAAATATGTCAATTTTTTGCATTCTTTTTCTACAGAAAATGGGCAAGGAAAGCGGTGAATATTTTGAGAATTTTTTTTTTATAATTTTGTTTTCAAGCGTTTATTTTCATTAGATGCATTACATTTAGATTATTCGATAGCGATCCTCGAAAAACTCGTAGAAATATAATTTTCTAAAATACCACCTTAAGACAACAATCACAGCCGTAGAAGTAGAGGCATTTAGTTCCGAGACACTCATTGAAAAATCCATTTTTATCCCGAAATATCTGAAACGATGTTTTCATGTTCATTCCTGATTTTTGTTTTCATTGACCTGACGACAACAAAGTTGTGTCATTTGCTCAAGAATAATAATTTTTATGAATGAAAAGTGCAAAAATCTTCTTTCAACTTCAAATAAAGTTTTATTCATTTCTAAAATGAGAGCAGAATTATTTATGTTGGGATATAGTGCAACAACACTTCTGGTTTTTAACGGAAAAATTAAAGTAGCTATTGTGCCATAGCTTTTATTTACACAATACGATCTTATTTTTATAACCGTCATTGAATAGCCGACCCAATTTTTTGGGTTTACAACTACTACTGCTCAACTCCGTAGTTTTGTCATTTTGAACCCAATCCAGAAGACAAGGGAACTCCTGAATCAAGTATTAGGAGAACTTTTCGTGGAATGAACCCGCATTTGCGTTGCGTGAAGGGGAAAACCACGAAAACCTCCCACGGTTAGTCTGCCGGCAAGGGGACTCTAACCCATAATCCGTCAGCACCCTTTATTTCTTTTCCTTCCTAAGTTTTCATTAACTAGCGATAACGACTTTTTTACGCAGGAAAAAAATACAACTTCGGATAAACTTCGAGAACAGGAAACTGAAAAAACAATTTCATAACTTCAGATAGAAGTAGTGAACTATTGAGGCAAACACAGAAGTATAAAACTGATAATCTAAAAAAAAATAATTCTGAAATAGCAAACATTTAAAAGATCGTTCGTTAGGAAAACTGGTGTTTTTTTAATTGTTTTTTGAACTTACATTTTAATGAGTAGCAATTTTGCAATAAATTCCGATTTGTAATAGTAGAATTATTTAATCAATTATATAATTTGGCCCCTTTTTCTATTTGGCTACGATTAGATCGAATAAATTTTCAATATAATATAATAAGATATAGAAATTTCGTATAGCGCATTTCAATAATCACCTTTTAACGCTCTCGATGCCATTGTAAATCCGTGTTTCGATCTTTTTTTTCGATTTCAGTTAATGCAATTAATTTTATCATTGTGTTTAAACTTCCGATATTATTATGAACGCCAAATTTGAATATCTCATTTGAGTAATAATTTTTTTTTACGTAATCACTTGAGTAATCACTTAAAATGAATAATTTTTTTTATAATCGAACCTTTTCCAGTTATGGCCGTTATTTTAACATTTTTTAAAATGTTTTTTTAAATTTTTTTTTATGTTGATTTGCAGAAAAGGAGATATATTTATTTGTTTATGTTTTCTATACTTAAAATTAGAAATTTTAACTGTGTATGAAAACAAAAGAACAAAACAAAAAAGGAACATTAGAAAGCACTGAAACATTAACCTAAGCATGCTACATTTTTAAAACAAATAGTTACGAGAATATAAAACAGCGATCTTTCAGTACATTAAAATGACTTTGCTATTATGTTTAAAGGTAAACAATAAAATATCTTATACTGAATAGACTGGAAAATTCCATAAACTTGTACTCGTTTGGAAACAAAACAAAGGATCAGTTGGATGAAAAATTGCTCCTTTTGTTTTAAAAAAAAATGTCTTATTACTTTCTCCTAAGCACATTAATTATTTTTATTTTTAAACCAATGTTGAAATATTTTCCTGATTGAAAAATGACAGTATCTCTTGTTTTCATCTTTAAAAATAGAATTCTTTTGATAAATTCCATATTATAAGAGTATGCGTTTAATTGTATCCGAAGTTATGGAACAACAGGATGCACAACTTTTTTAATATCTCTTAAATTTTTATTATTCGTTTAGCTTCCTCTTTCACGAAATTTAAGTTCCTCCTTTTATCGAAAGTGCCCACTTTAGCGAAACACTTCAGAAGGTAATGAATCCTTAAGTTGAAATGCTTCAAAACTTAATTAGAGTTTAAAAATTTCCGCTTTTCTCTCACGTCTTCATATAAGAGTCGAAATTTCAGAGGAAATTTTTTGTGTGTGTGTGTCATTTGCCTCATGTTTTGTGTGTCATTTTGTGTTCTAATCTTTAGCTTTTGTACAAAGATTTCCATGCTTGAAATACGATGTGATTGAGACCCATTAGCATTTTTATAAATCAGCGCGAAAGTTAAAAAAAATACACAGTCTTTTTTGGAAGTTGATCCAAAATTTTGTTTTTTGCTTTATTTTCGGGTTTTAATAAATTCAATATTTGTATCAATTTATTATTTAATATTTTTTGTAAAGTGAAAACAATATCAATTTGTCTGAATAAAAAGACAAAATATATACATATTATTTTTGAAATGATAAAGCATTTAAAGTTCCGCGTACTTCATCTTCTGTAAATTACTGTAAGCTTTCAACTTTCTCTAAAAAAATTAATTTTACTACATTTTAATATTAACAAATTAGATTTACGTATTAAATTTTTTTAAATTTAACTTTTGTACTACACATATTTGTAATATCCCTTTGTTAAAGAAAAAACTTAAAAAAAGTAAAAAAATTTAGTAAAATTGTTTAGAGTTTAAATTTTTTCTATTCTTCCATCCAAAGGATACTTAAATAATGTCACTTAGCCGGTTCTTCCCATGTGTATCTCCGGAATTAATAGATTTAACAATATAAATGTTGTTATATGTTTAAATAAGACTAATAAATTAAAATAAAGA
Organism: Parasteatoda tepidariorum; assembly: GCF_043381705.1. Classification (NCBI taxonomy): domain Eukaryota; kingdom Metazoa; phylum Arthropoda; class Arachnida; order Araneae; family Theridiidae; genus Parasteatoda; species Parasteatoda tepidariorum. The sequence goes on from NC_092207.1 coordinate 2,102,797, forward strand.
TCTAGAAATCACGAATTTTTTAAAAATGTCACTCAACCAGTTCTTCCTTTAAGCTCCTCGAATAAGTGACTCGCGTCAAGCTTTAAGATTAAGAAAATACAAATATTTAATTTGCTTATAGTATCATACGTAAAGTGATACTTTAATTTATCCATTTTTTTTCTTATCTAAGTTGAATGTTTGCTTATTTAAGAAACCTGCATTGTTATAAAGTGCTTTCGTTATTTCCTCTGAAAATATATGACTTATTATGAAAGTATCTTCCTTTTTTTTAAAACCTAATATTGCCCTCAAATCGTTGATTTGCTACCAGGAAACCCAAGTAGTCTACAGTCTACAGCAGAGGTCGCCAAAGTGGTCTATATAGACCCCCAGGGGTCTATTTAACATAAGCGGGGGTCGATCTGAGCCAGGGGGTCGAATGGGGGTCGATCCGAACCGGAAGGGTCGATTGGTCGAAGGATTATCAGTATTTTTCAGATATGTGACAATTAGAAATAAAAGAAGAAGACTTGGAAATATATACAGGTAATCTTCAAAAATTGAGCGACGATTTTAAACTGCGTTTTGTTGATTTGGAAAACATTGACATCCCTGATTGGATTATTGTGCCATTTTCTGCTCAAATTGAAAACGTGGACATCAACCTGCAAGATGAGCTTGCTGAATTATTATGGGGATTTGAAGCAAAGACGCTTTTTAAAAATTTAACAATAAGCAAATTTTGGACAAATATAAATATAATGCAAAAATATGTAAGACTTTACGAAATAGCTCAGCCATTTATGATAGCATTTCCAAGTTCCTATATGGTTGAAGCCGGTTTCAGTCACGTAAATTCAATCTTAACTAAGAACAGAAATAAATTAAATGTGGAGTTTCGAGGGGATTTAAGATTAAAATTGACCAATTTTGAACCCAATATAACGAACCTTGAAGAAAAAAAAACACCAGGCACACCCATGTCATTGATTAAGAAGCAATAAATCCGTAGTTACTTTACTTATTATTTCTACTTACTTATAATTACTTATTATTTCATAAATATTAAGGTATTTATATTTCAACATTAATATATTTTTCATAAAACTATTGTTACACTATGTACTATTACTTTAATAAATGTTCAAAATCATAAAATAAATGTACAAACACAGTATCTAATAAAGTTTTATTTTAATTAACAAAAAATTTCTTTTATGGGGGTCGATGGAGATTTCGAAAAATTATGTAGGGGTCGATGATCAAAAAAGTTTGGCAATCCCTGGTCTACAGTGTTGTGCTCCGATTTTCTCTATCAAATAAAGAAGATATAATTGCAATATTTACTTTTATTAGAAATGAATTATTTTTACAGCTCATGGTTCAGATAATAATTACATCCATTTAACATTTGTATAGTCTGTATAACATAACGTTCGTATATTTTGTATGGATGGTTTAACTGAATGTAAACAATAACAAGCTTCCTAAAACTTCCGGTGTATCCCTCCGCTTATGTTATGCTTAGGAGGTGCGATGTGTGCTTAATATTCTAGGAAGTATTATTATTGCGATGTGTGTTTAAATTTCGACATAGTCTTACCATTCATAAGAGTTTTCTGGAACTTATAAATTCTAACACGTCATGAGCCTAAAACAAGTTTAAGAAAATTAATATCACAGCCTAAATAAAGTGTTTTGAGTGTTATCCCTTAATTGGCTATATTTGTGTTAAATAGCACCGTTTGTTATTTTTTGGGCAACATCATTAGCAAGCTTGCGGAGTCACCCGAATTCATTTGTTGTTTATTTCGTTGAAAGTTATATTGAAGGAACACGTTATATTGAAAACACTACACGTATAATAATATTGGATGGCGTATTTTTTCAAGCTCAGGTGTAAAAATCGGCCGGAAGTCGTAACCCGGAAGTCTTACGGCGAATTTTAACCCCAGCGTCATCTGCGCTTAGCTTTAGATGGTCAACTCTCCCTATAGAAAGATCTTCCCTCTCCACAAAGTCTAAGGCCGTCTGCTGCCATGGAAACAAAAAATTCAAAGAGGGGAGTTTATCTTTCCCCTGATTTTTTTTCTCTCTCGTTAACCTGACTCAAACTCTGTGTTAATTATTGACCTAACACCCCTACTTGAAATAGTTAAACATCGTGACCACAGTACCGGACGAATGGTTAGGGTAGTTCTTTCCATAGTTCTTTTCGTTGGTAGCAAGGCAGTAGGATTTTTTTTAAAAAAAAAGATACTGTATAGTTTATTAAAAGTAAGATCTTCTCTAGCCATTCGTCTGTACCCGTGGCGGTGACTATGGTAACGAGGTATAACTATTTAAAGTAAGGGTATTGGGTCATTGCTTAAGACAGGTTTTGGCTCGGATCGGCGAGAGAAAGGTAATCTTTTTCCTCAGTCTTAGTCTTTGAGTGAAGAGAAGCTACCCTCCATGAAATAAGTTATTCTTGTTTCCATAGCAGCAGACGGCCTCAGACTTTGTGGCGGGGGGAATTCTTACCGTAGACAAACAATAGTTCATAAGTTTGTTGACCACTGGTTAGTTCTATAACAATTCTCGTTTTTCATATCGTTCATGTGTAAAAATTAAATGAAGGACCCAATAAAGCTATATAAATTATTTGTGGTATCTAACAGAATGTGTCTTACTTGCAGGTGGTTGTTTGGAGAAGGTGGTTGCCAGTGGTACGCATTCATGGGCTTCCTGTTTGGTTCAGCACACATAGGAACGCTTGCTCTTCTGGCCCTTGATCGATACCTGATAGCTTGCCGGATCAGTCTGAGTAAGAACTTCCTCTACCTTGCAAGGATTGTACTCTTGAAGAACTTCTTTGTTTCTTCTTCCTTTCTCCCTACTTCCGGTGAACTTATATACTTATTCTTCCAACCGGATGACACGTTTATTTCAGTTAATGCATATGTTTGAAACATGAACAACTTTTAAAATATACAGGGTGCTTAATAAGTTCTCAGAAAGACAATTTCAAAATTACCAAGTTTGTGTGTGTCTGGACTTTTAAGAATAAAATCTAGCCAGGCTGGCGAAAGCAAAGAAAATAATGAAGAGAGAAAAGCATGCAACTATAAAAGAAGAACATTGCGTGCAAATTTTATTTTTGTTTAAAGATATTTTTTAAAAGGCAGACCAAATTTTAAATAAAAATAAAATTTACACGCGATTTTGATATTTTTCTTTTTTTATAACCGTCGTTGAACAACCACCCAATTTTTTCTATATTTACGACTACTAATGTTCAATTCTGTAGTCTTGTAGTTTTGAACCCAATCCAAAAGACAAGGAAACTCCCGAATCAAGTATTGAGAGAAATTTGCCTTAGTAGAGAATATTTTAATGTAACTAACTTGCATTTGCGTCACATGAAGAGGAAAATCTCTCACGGTTAGCCTAACGGAAAGCGGACTCTAATCCATGATCCGTCTACCACTGAGGATATTTTACGTCAAGCACTGTGGTCGGCCCGAGTCGGATGCAGAATTCGTATCGACCAGCCATTGCTGGGATTCGAATCCGGTTCACCTCATTGGAAGGCAAACGCTCTATCCCCTGAGCCATCACGGCTCACGATTTTGATATTATTTTTATAACCGTCGTTGAACACCCGACCCAAATTTTTGGGTTTACGACTACTGATGTTCCTACGACTACTATTAATGTTACGACTACTAATGTAATGGGTGTGTGAATGACCGAAATTGTTGGTTGTTGACTTGTGAGGAGAGTAGTTATCGACAATACCAACCTTCATCAATCAAAAGGTACCCCTAGATTGAATAGAGTTAACATGTCTTATATACTAGTGAATTGATGTTTAATAATCATAGTGGTAGTTACGCCACTATACTCGATGAGCGATAAGAATTCAATGAACGGATACCACTAGTTGCCGTATTTGGGGAAGACTGGGAGAGCTGTATTAAGTTCACCGGATTTTGAGCACTCGTGGTGAGAGCTGTGTTATGTTCATGGTTGTGTGCGTTGTCTCTCCTGCGTTGCTATTAGCAGTCGAGTGTGTGCAGAATCCCGTTGTGTGCAAATGAGACTGAGAAGCAACAGTGCGAGGAGGACGATGACGCAATTGCAAATAGCAAATCAATTGTTCAATGTGGACCATACATCGAAGTCGGCGTGATCATCTTACGTCCTTAGGTCACCAATTAGGTTTTGATAGAACTTTAATTTGCAGCATTAAGTTTAAAATCAGATGGAAACGTTTATTTTGTTTTGGTGGTGGAATTACAGTCGCGTCAGCCCCCGGTGTTAATAAGTTATTGACTTTTTCTTGACTTGTCAAAAAGAAAGAGGCGGCAGTTTAGTTGGCCGTAGTCGTTAGCATCTTCAATCGACCGAGGCCAATTAGTTTCCCGAAGTATTTGTAAATTTTTGAAATTCGCAAGGCTTAACACAGTGATGTGCCTTGTTTCCAAATTTATAATGGTACCAACCTAGTTTATAACAAAAAGATTGGGATCTCAAACGGCTACGATCTCGAGCACTTGCAGATTTACTTTGAGACTTACCCCTTGTATGAATGTATCAAATTTCCTAGTTAATTCTGCTATACTAATCTTCAAGGAATTAATTTTTTTGTTATTAGTGTTGTTATGTTCAAGAGTTTTACCGTATACTTTGTTCACTGTTCATAACTCTGTTGAGCTAAATATACCAATAATTGCCATCTCTGCAATTTTATCCAAAGAATGAGAACTGATAGGTTATATAGCCTGTTGTGTGAACCTCGGTAGCGAATGTGATTTAAACAATTCCTCAGAAATGGAAGTTTCTACCAGACCATTCATTTGTTGTAACATGTCAGATGGATGCTTATCGCCAAGATTAAATGCAGTCAATACCCTTTTTTAACCTGGCTTCTATTAATCTACTTAACAATGTATTTTTTAAAGCGTCGTATTTTCCATTCATTCCCTACAAAATCTAAGACATTTTCGACTAATGAGGCAAAGACAATGTTATAACTTAGATAAATCACGAGTAATATTGCCGTTAGCAAACTGTGCTTCGAGTTGTAAAAACCATAATTTACTTTTATGTCGCCAAAAAATTGGTGGTTTTACTGCCATTTTGTTTACTTCTAAATTCACATCATCTTGAGTTGATGAATTTAAATTAACATTTGTGCTTTCCTCCATGTTTAATATCGAAGGTAAGTCAGAAAATAGTGGTGATATTTGAATGCACAAACCTTTTTTTCATCTAAATAAAATTTTCGCAATGTTAAAGTAATCAAGTCCTGCGGTCACCAATTGGGGGAGAGTAGTTATCGACATTGCCAATCTTCATCAATCAAAAGATCATTATTGAAAAATTCATCAAAATTTTTATTTACTTTATACCAAATCTATTAATAGAAAAGCTGTTTTGTTTGTTTCTTTCAACAAGAACAATTAGTTGAGTAATTTTTGATGCATTTCAATTTACTATTGCATTATTATTTAATTGCTATTATTATCTGTTCTTAAGCCTACCAAAAAGTTATCTTTTAAATACTATCGCTTAGAATTTTGAATTCATTGATGATATAGTTTTGAAGGTAATTTTTTTTAATAAAAATGTTTTATTTGTTGCCTCGATTGAAAATTAAATTGGAAAATATTCCTTAAAAGTATTTACAAAAGATCATGATTGAACATTTATTCAAATCGCGACTCAACATGTTTTTAATCAACGGAATCAGTTTTAAAATTACTGGAAAGCATTTGCTGCACTTAAAAAAAAAATTTTTTTAAATAATTTTCACATTCTAAAGAATTCTTAATTGCAGAATCTGACATAAACTGTTTACTTCGAAAGCACCAATGTAAAAAAAAAAGGAAACACAACGTTGGAAACACAGTCGATAAAAGACTCGCAAAATACAAAAGTAAACCTTAAATAAACAGTAGGCCTGATAATGTATAATTCTAATGAATTCATCAAGAATTAATACAAAAAAAATGTATTGTACCTTTAACAATGGTGAAATTGTTTTTAAAAAAATCAAACATAAAGCGTCGGTGTTATTCCTTTTTCTTTCTTTATAAACAAGTAATGGAAACAAATTAGTTTTAAAATAGGCTAACACCTCTATTTGCATAAAATACTAAGGAAGGTTGAAGAAAGAATAAAAACTTAGTATCCATTTTCTACGCTATTATTTTAGTTTCTTTCTTTAAGAGATTATGCATATTTAGTAATTGAATTATTACAATCTAACGATGGAGAGAAATAATGGTGGAAAGAAAATGAATTTTAATTCCGAATGCATTAAGTTTTTTCTCTTTGCTTCTTCAATTTAATCTTTTAAGAATTGATTATTGAAGTATTTAAAATGAAGTAAATATAACCGTAATAATAATAATAATGAAATACAGAAATTATAGTGAGACTATGCAAGTAAAATGGTGCAACTCTATTCCCTCACAAACTATTTCCATTTATTCAGTTTGTAATTTATTTAAGGTTTAGTTGTGTTTGGTGAATCTTTATCAACTTTGCTTTTTTTCTTAATTTAATTTTTTAGAATTTTTGAAGTTAAAAGGGGCACAGAAAAAGTAAGAAGAACCCCGAAAGTTCTTATCAATGTCTTATGAGAATTCTATTTGTTTTTAGAATTCCGGCTTTGGTTTGTTGTCATTGATAAATAAATGTATTTCAAAACTCAAAAGTCGAAGGGTTATGCAATAAGTATACTAATATAAAGTTTGGTATTGATATAGTTGTTGATAATTAAAACTGCATCAATACTTAGCATTTTTAATACTGATGCTGTGGGAATGCGCGTCTTATGGCCCCTAGAAAGGGACATATACCAGCAAAAATCACTTGATAGTGGTACATTTTGACTATCATACGTCGTCCGAGAACAATATCATCACGCCAGGCGATGATATATACAGTAAATCTTTTTTCTGATGTGATGAACAAAAACAAACGAGTTTTTTTATAGAATCCGGACAGCCTGGTTGATGGGCACTGGGCCCATGTCCAAGACGGCGAGGGATCTATCACCGTCGGCCGAAGACTCCCCGTGTAGTAAGTGGTGACTGGTTTGCGTTAAATCTGTCGAGTCACTAAGTCCTCTAGGTTCCCATACCAAATCGTACCTCTGGGGGTACTGATCCAGCAGTTTCCTTGTCTTCTAGATAGGTTCAAAATTGCAAGTTGACGGAGTTGAACATTGATGGTCGTAAACCCAAAATCGGGTTGGCTGTTCAACGACGGTTATAAAATAAAATATATAATGTAGAGCCGTGATGGCTCAAGGAATAGAGCGTTCGCTTTCATATGAGGTGAACCGGGTTCGAATCCCAGCAATGGCTGATCGATACGAACTCCGCATCCGGCTCGCACCAACTACACTGCTGACTTAAAGTATCCTCAGTGATAGTAGGATCGTGGGTTAGAGTTCCCTTGCAGCCAGGCTAACCATGGGAATTTTTGTGTGGTTTTCCTCTCCATGTAACGCAAATGTGGATTATTTCCATTGTGAAGTCCTCCAAGAAGGCAAATTTCTCCCAATACTTGATCCAGGAGTTCTTGTCTTCTGAATTAGGTTCAAAATCACAGGGCTACGAAGTTGAACAGTAGTAGTCGTAAACCTAAAAATTGGGTCGGTTGTTCAGCGACGGTTATTAAATTAAATAATAATGTAAAGTCATCGGGAAGGGTAACGATAATAATGAATGAAAATATTTTTATTTCTTTATTTTATGAAAAGCTTGATGAAAACCAGGTAAGTGAAATTTTAAGAGCTTCTATAACCAGTTTAAGGATAAAAGTAATCTTCGAACTATTTTATTACAGATTTATTAGACGGAGGGACTCATAATTCTTTGCTCTATTTTATTTTCCATTGCCCGATTTGAAAATAAAAATAATGCAAGCACACTAAAAACTAATGTGGAAAAGTTAAGATTAAAACAAAAGAAGAAAAAAAAATTTACATTGAATGTTCCCACATTGATACAACCACTTTGTTATTTTCACTGATTTATAAATGCTCCTAAAAATTTCACTTACCTGGTTCTTTCACTAAGCACTTTAATTGTGCCAGAACATTCCTTTCAGATTTGTGCTTGATTTCGTAGTGTTATTCAGTACTGATTAATTAATTTGATTCACCCGGTAAGAAGAACGGTCATTCAAGTTATATATTATGTGCAACAACTGCACAAAATTTTGTAAACCTAGCTTAATTATTCATGAAGCTATGGACATTTTTATAAAACATACTATTTTTTTGTCTTCCGTTTTTTTACTATAACTGTTGAAATATTCAATAAAATTTTCAGAGTAATTTTCAATCAATTTTGTTTAGAATCCTATTTGGCAACTTATGAAAAAAGGCCGTTTTGATTTTGAAGTAGCTTTTGTACTTTGTTACTGAAAGCTTTAAATGATAAGTTTCTTTCCAAAAATACCAATGTCGTTTTTAATAAATCTTGTTTTTAATAGTACAAAATTAAATTCGAGTACAAAATTAAATCCGATTTAAATTCGATTCCTTATCGTTCTGAGCCTTCTTTCCTAATTAATAAAAACTACTTAGAAAATTACTAAAAAAATTTTAAATTTTCAAAATATTCGAATCGAACTTTTTTTAGAAGTTACCAAATACGATTCAACTATTTATGAATATTTTTTTTTATTGTTTTCCGTCAAGGTGCACTACTTTAAATACTCCTATCTTGCGCCAATTTTAACGAAATTTTTAAAATGAAAGTATGGTTAATTAAAAATTACTCTAAAACTTTTGTTTAATTTTATTGAATATTTCGGAAGTTATAGTAAGAAAACCTAAGTCAAAAAAAAAATTAGTTTTATTATAGTCATACCCATATGTCTATGAATATTTAAAATAGGTTTATTAAATTTTGTACAGTTATTGCATATTATAACCAATGTAATTGACACTAGTAAAAAGCTTATCGCTATATTGTTTGGTATAGGGTGTTCAAAAACATCCTTTTTCGTTCGTAATTTATTACCGGTCCCTCTAAAATCTTTATCGATATGTATGAGAAATTACATGACCGAAACATTTCTTCAAAATAATTCTCCAAGTTATTTCTTAAGAAACATCAAAAAATGATTTAGTATAGAAATCTTTGTCTAACTCCTGTATTTATTTAAATAATCCCGGTTTTCATATCATTTCGTACAGGAATTTATAATTTTAAGTCAAAAGCTTAATTGTTAACAAATTGTTTGCATGAAACTGATTTGATTTTGTGTAGCAGGCATAATATTGATTAATGTGATTGATATTGTGTGCAAAAATACTTTAAAAAAAAAAGAATTTTTAATACTTCTATTCCATAACTTAAAGCTCGAGTAAAGATAATACATAACACAAACTCATAATAAATAATAAAAATTTCTTTTAAGTTGAATCAAATCAAACTCATAAATAGTAAATAGTTATCAGATATCCGAGATGCTTCAAACTTGAAATCCACCCATGTCTTGAAAATATAGACTTGCAATTTTTAAAGCACAAATGAATTCTCGCGTACAACACAACCCATCCTACATTAATAAAAGAAAAAAAAAATTTTTTTTAACATCTTGTAAAACCTTAAGATAAAAAAAAATCTAATATTTTGTAACCTTTTTAAAGTGAAAAAACTTTTTTAAAAAAATATAGGTTTGATTGTTTTTTTTTTTTTTTTTTCATTTCAATTTCAGGTGTAGCGCCAGATGCAGAAAAATAAATTACCTAAAAATATTTAAAAATATTCTGGTTTGGGAGTTTCTTCGACGCGTCGAAAACCTTTAAGTGCTTTTAAGAACGATGGAAAAAGAAATATCAGATTCGAACATACCTCAAAAATTGTAAATCAATATTTTCTCTGCTCTCATATTGCTAGAATGTATTTATTTATTTTTACTTAGCAATATCTCTTAAAATCGACCTCTTTCTAATAGTAATACTAAAAAAGATAAAAATTGTTGCTTGTCTCTTAAATTTATTTTCGTGATCTTGGATATTTTTTTTCTTACTCTGTAAGAAATTCTTTAATAAAAATACCAGTTTCATTTCTAGACTTTTCTTCTTCAAGTTTATATCTGACAAAAATGTAATAAATATTTGGATCTTCGGAAATCTATAAGAAGTGAAAGAAATCAATTTTGAAATAGAAATTTCCTGATTCTTCTGTAATAAGACAATTCTGTGAAAGTTTTGGGTAATAAATTCCTAAAACTAAGTTTTGGGTTATAAATTCTCTGAAGCTAAACAGCATGAAAAAATACAAATAATACAACATAAAAAATTTTGCTTATCTGATAAAAAACAGCCATCAAAACTCACAATGTAATAGAGAAACTCTTAGATACAGAAGAAAATTTCGAACAAGTTACAACAAGAGAAAAAGAGGCAAATGTTGGAATACTATTGAAAAATTAATGTGAGTGCTACACTAAAGATTTCGAATCAGGCCACTTGACAACTTCTTTCCTTTGCTAATCGCTGAAATAAAACTTCAGAAAATTGATAAAAATGTTGATTTTTGAAAGAAGGAGGGAAAAAAAATGCGATATGTAGCTTATTACTCGAAAATGCTAAATATATAAAAAAAAATTATCGCTTTCTTTGATTTTTTATTGCACTGCAGAATAATTATGAGAATATTTAATATAAAAACAACTTCAAACAAAGCTTCACAACAAAGCGGACATGAGAATAGCAGCTTATAAACAGGAAAATCAAAGTTGTTGAGAAACAGTTGAAGGAGAGCATGGTGAGAAATTTCAATTCCAGCAACAGGTTGAAATAACGCCTATTGTTGTAACTTGTTTGAAAGTTTCACCTACATCTCTGTGTTTCATTCTGGATTTGGACTCTAATGAAAGTTTTTTCATTATTGAATTTTCAAAAATACTTTTTATTCATCCCCACAAGATCAAATACATTTTTTTTTAACTTGACACACTTGATGTTAATACAGTTTTTTTTCAAATATTAATTCATTCATTAAATAGGGATGAGCTAAAAGCGGTTAAGCGTTAGTCGTTGTTTTAAATTTTGCGATGAGCGATTCAGTGTTTCACATATTTTAAAAATAACATCAGTGAAAATTTCTAACTTATAGCTCTTGTTGAAAAAAAAAATAGTTTATTGCCCTCATTTAATTTTTTTATATTCGCTGTGTCAGATAAATTCAATTCGCAATTGCAACGCTCGAGTACGCCCTCTAGCGGGAGCCTGTAAATATCAGACATTAATTTATCACGTTTTCATTTAGTTCCATCTGAATCACTGGCAGAGTCGGGCACCATTTTCTTTGCACGAAATAGGAAGCAAAATTTCCCTAAGGAAAAAGCCGAAAAACTTTAAAAAAAACTCTCCAGAACATTGTTAAATCTTTCAAAAACAGAACACGCCAAACATTTGAAGAAAATTCCTCAATAATTTTCAACTTCTATTATCAACAAACTTGCAACTCATAACTTCCGATTTCGCTTTCGCATACTGTTACAGATGTGTGTATTAAGGTAAAATGCATTTCTTCTGTCTTCAATTCATTACGAATTAAAGTGAAGTCAACATTGCTTTCGTCATTCCAGTGAATAAATATGAATTCAGAACATACAG
>NC_092207.1:2115036-2170225 GCF_043381705.1 Parasteatoda tepidariorum
GAATTATTTTTTCTCAGCAAACCAACCAATCACACATTTTTTTTACAATCGCTAGCAGCAATGTTTGTCGATAAATTGTTACAATTGTTGCATTAATGCTAATTTTTTCTATTTCATTTTAACCTTTTATAACATATATTAAAAAAAAAATTCTTGTAAGAACCAACTATATATTAATATTTCATTTTACTCTTTTGTTGGTCAATATATGATTTTTGATTCAAAATTTTGTACGAAAACGATTAAAAAATAAATAAAAAAATCTTGCCAAATTGTCAAAATAAATTATTTTTTTCAAGATGATATGTTAAAAAAAATAACATTTTGAATAAAATATTTTATAATAAAGACACTTTTCTTGTACACATCCTACACTTTATAAGAAAAAAGAAACAAAAACCTGGAAATTTTAAGATTTTTATCTGGAAAACCTGGAAAAATCAGGGAAATTTGAAATCTGATTTGAGTGGCCACCCTGTTAATTAAATTTAATTAATTAATTTTAGTTTCATATGGGAGAAAAATTGTAATTATTTAATAAAAAGTAGTTAAAATAAACATTTTTTTTGTTGACCTAACTGAGAATTGACTTCAAAAATTTCACTTTTATATTACTTGTTGTCTAGCTTTATTCATATATCTAGTACAAAGATAAAATTTTTTTTTACCTTTTAATAATCCTTATTAATAATTTTTAATTGTTTTTAAAACTTAAAAAAGTTTATAAAAAAAGCGAATTTCAGAGACGCAAATCCTTCACTTTCCAAGGGTAAATTACATTATATTTAAACAAATTAATTCAATGATCCCTTGTAAATGTGCAGTTTTGGATCATAAAATGTTGTAACGATCAGAATTTGAAATAATGTGGCATTAAAAATAAATGAGCGTTTCGATTCTTACTCGGTTGAAAACCTTGGATAGGGGTAAAACTTTTCTACCCCTGGGGTAAAATATGTTCCTCTAAAGTTTTACTTATCAAATAAAAAAAAAGTTCCCGTGGATTAAACTATTAAGCTTTCTGCCTGGGGAAACATTTGATTTTTTATTTCTGATTAAAAAGATAGTTCTTCTTTTTTTTAATTTAATTTTTTTTCCTACAACATGGTAAAATTTCAAAAACAGAATAAAATTGATAGATGTCACATATTTTTTTTTATTTTTTAATTAAAATATATGAATTATTTTAAAAAAATTTAATCTAATTAAGTTGGGGTTTTTTATTTTGTCAACGGTATTTTAAGTTTTTATTTAATTAAATTATAAAAATGTGAGCTTAATTATATTATAATTCTTGTTAAAAAGGATTGAAAGAAGAGACAAATGGAAAAGAACTGTTTATTGTTGAAAAGATTATGTCATTGAAAATACGAACTTTGTTTGGAAATACATAATTTTTTAAGGTTTTTCACCATCGCTCTTAAATTTATACACTTGTCTTGTTAGTGCATAAAATGTTACAATGATAAATATAAAGTTTTTCATATTTTTTGATAAACTTACAAAATTTTGTAGTTCAATGAACGTATTTAATTTTTATTAATATATGAACTTAATTTTTTGTTGTTTAGGTAACGCACATTGCGCAAAAAATAAAAAGAAAAAAAATGGACCACGGTGAATAACTTTTGATCTACTAATCAGATCTTCACGTTCTAGGATTCTTAATAGCTCGAGGGGTTGACTTTAAATATGCTAATTAATAAGTGCAGATGATATTTTTTAAAATCAGACAAAATCAGAAGTTCAGTTACAAAATCAGACACAAAAACGTACTTTCTCTGGATAAACGGAACTTTTTTTCGACAGATTCGGATTTCTGACCTCCAAAATATAGAGGGTGACCGCAATCTGGGAAATATGCAATTATAAAATGATATTTGTTATTTATTTTTGAAAAAGAGTTACTTCCTCATGAGTTGGAGAAAAAAAATTTCTAGAACCGTTATTAAGATTCCTGATCCAGATAAGCCTCAATCTACATTTAATTAATGTGTGTTTCTCCGGAATCCTTGAAAAAATTCATTCCAAAAAAAAGATATCAACCTTAGTAGGGGAGAGTTGGACAAAACGGGATACCATTATTGTTTTTATTTACTACGGAATATCTGTTAAGGAACCCTACATTATTTTTTTTTTTGTAGCTACAGCATTGATTGAAACACACAAAAAACATATTTTAAACTAATTTTAATGGCTGTGAAATAGAAAAAAAATTAATTTCCAAACTCTTACATATCCCGTTTTAGCATACCTGGGTTGAATAAAACGGGATAGGGTTTACAATGTTTAATTTTTTGCATAAAACTAAGTGAAAAGCATAATTAACTGATTCATGGGATATTACTGTTCTAACACTTTTATATAGATTGTTCTTTTATAAGTAAGTACACAAAAAAATATGATGCTACATTTGTTTTTAAAGACTGCGAGTTTTCAAACATGATGGCTTATTTCCGCTATTTTCATTGTCGAGATGTGCCTTGTGCTCTTAAGAGAGATTTCTTAGCAGCCTTTTCTTCTATTCTCTTGGTTCTTTTTTGTAGTTTAATAATCCTTTCCTTTTCTTCCATTTCTAATTGAATTTTATTTCTAATTCACTCCATTGATGTCGCAACATCCCTGAAAGACTTTTTAATAATCAAGTATTTAAATTCTTCAGTAAACAAAGAGAAGAATTCTTTTTAGAATCGAATGTAGATTCAATTGAGTAATTCAGAAAATTACGAAGTTTATATATAAAAAAGCTCAAGTCTTCATCAGAGAAATACATTACAATTAGTTCTAAAGAAAGATGTGAAATCCTAGAGTCGAAAATAAAATGCTTTATAACGAACGTTAATAAACAAATTTTGCATTACTATATAAAGAGACTAAATTTTACAAAAATATATATAGCTAATATAAATAAGCTGTTCAAAAAGTCTAGGCCTACATATGGCTATTTTAAAATGCAATAATCCAACAAATAAATAGGTGGGTAAAACGGGACATAAAAAACTCTATCCCGTTTTATCCAACTCATAAGTGTCCCGTTTTGTCCGACTCCGACACTTTTTGAAACAAACATGGCTGCTGCCTAAATGTGAAAAGAAAATTAGATAGACTGAAAATAAAAATATTGGTAAATAAATGGTTAATCAAATTTAATACTCACCGGAATTTTATTCCCATATATGTAGGCAGTACAATATAAAAAACAACGCACGTAAATGTAGAAAATGACAAAAAAATAGAATAGCAAAAGTTCTGAGACCTACAACTTTCTATCAAATAGTGATCTCGAGACGGGATGCACCGAGAATAATATAATCACGGTCGAATAACACGTTTCTGTCGTTGTCCACTAGATAGCTGCAATAGTCTGGTCCCTAGGCGACGTATCCCGTTTTGTCCGACTATCCCGTTTTATCCAACTCTCCCCTAACATTCTTACGTACAGTGCACAAAATAAAAAAAACTCACCGCCCTTAGTAACATTTGATCTAATGATTGGATCTTCACGTTCTAGGACTCAATCTTAATGGTTCGAGGGGGTGAACTCAAATACACTAATTTAACTATAGTGCAGGCGATATTTTAAATTACGAAATCAGAGACAGAAACGTACTTTTTCTGAATAAACATTACTTTTTTTCGTTGAATTTGTATTTCTGACCCCCAGAACATCAGGGGAGCCGCAATCTGGGAAAAATGGCTCCAATTATTTGGTCCCCTTAATGTTAATTTTATTTTTACATACTTCGCCATATCTCAAGAAATTTTTAACCGAATCAAAAAAAATTTGCACACAATTATAAAATTCGTTTATTCGGAGAAAATTCCATACAAAAAATGACTCTTATTATATATTTATTATTTTATTTAAAAATAGTCGACAAAATTTTGAACTGTAAAATATACAATTTTTTACATCATTTTAGAGCATGTAATAATGATGTCAATACATTGATTTCTTGATATTATAGGAAGTAAGCTAAATTATCGGAGGTACTGCCAAATGCTAGCAGCAGTATGGGGCTATGCTTTCTTTTGGGCTGCCATGCCCCTTTTCGGCTGGGGTAGGTAAGTAGCAAATTCCTTTGTAAATGTTTTTCTTTTGATAATATTACGCAAAGCCGTTACTAAAACCGTTAATCTATCTCAGCCCTGATTTTTAAATGGACACATACATTTTTGCAAGTACTCTCGATATCTCTAAGTTGAAGGGACGCTAAAAAAAAAACGAGATGGCGAGTTTTGAGCCCTCAAGGGATAGAGAGTTCGCCTTCCAACTAGGTGAACAGGGTTCGAATCCCAGCAATGTCTGGGATACGAATTCCGCATCCTGCTTGCACCGTCCACAGTGCTGACTTGAAATATCCTCAGTGATAGACGGATCATGCGTTAGAGTCCCCTTGCCATCCTTCTAACCGTGGGAGGTTCTCGTGGTCTTCCTCTCTGTGCAACGCAAATGCAGGTTAGTTCCATCAAAAAGACGTCCACGAAGGCAAATTTCTCCCAATAATTGATCCAGGAGTTCCTTTGTCTTCTGGATTAGGTTCAAAATTAATAGGCTACGGTGTTGAACATTAGTAGTCTTAAACCCAAAATGGGGTCAGCTGTTCAACGACGGTTATAAAATAAGATTAAAAAATAGAGATTTTTTGAGACAACAAGTTTAGAACTAAATATGCTCTAAAATGTAGAAAAATATATTCGAAAATAATACTCTAAAAAGTAGAGTCATAAAACATAGGAATGACTACTGTTAAATATGTATGTAATGATGTTAGTAGACTATAAGTCTAAATACAACAATGATAATTTTATTTTTAAAAGTACGACAAAAATAATTCTGCATTGAATAGAAAAGAATTGTTTACAATGAGATTTTTGTGAAAAAAATTCCTTTTCTATTTCGAATAAAAATTAGGCATAGCAAGGTTTTGAGAAAAAACTTTTCGACATAGGAATTCAAAATAACATTAGGAGGATATGTAATCCCAAAAATAGTTATTTGACATAACATGGATGTCGAGAGTATACTGCATAATTTTTTGAATTGGAATTTAATGAAATCCTATGTAGGAAAAAAATAGTTCTGAATCTAATTGTAAGAATAATTTTTTAGCATCTCATATATTTCCAGAATCTTTATGAATATTTGAGTTGATCCTACTATATTTTTTTCAACTAAAAAATAGATAAATATTATCAAGTAAAATGTCTTAATGTAATTCTCTAGCTGACATCATTATTACTGAAAAAGTTTAACTGAGGTTCTTTTAGGTTAATCTTACCAACTTTTACGATGAATGTTAGAAACCACACAGAAAAATATATAAAAACTTTCCATTAGTTATACTGGAGCATGTAAAATGACAATGCTTTTACTTTTTTCAAAGCACTGCAATTATGACAACACTTTTCGATGAAATGTGTACAACGCCCCACTGTGACAAGAAATTCAACTACTCGTCGACCATTTGCTTCGATCGTGGAATAGTTGGATTTATTTATATCATTGGTTTATCGTTACATAGATTTACATTTTCCTAATATTGATACAATAATTCTTTTATTGAAATGAAGCAAAATAGCTCAAAACTTTAAAGTTATAAATGTAACACTGATAGAAAACAAACAGAAGCCAATAAAAACTTGGCAGACTTTTTACAGTATTTTATAAGCATGCTTTTTAAAAATAATTATATTTTGATATTAATCTCAATTTTATTGACTGGCGTATCAATCAGATAAAATATTTTGAGGGTTTGCTTGATAATGTAACCACTTGATTTGTTTCAGAAATTATGAACAATAGAAAACAGTTGAAAAGTTTCCAAAGTTCGATATTACCCAAGACAAAAATTCTTGATGGTACCATCAAAGGATTTTGATGGTTTATGTTGCTTTCAATAAGATTCTTGATGGTCCAACATGGTCACCATTCACCATCATACAACCATCTAGTTTTGATAGCCCAACAAATTTCCATCATTACAAAATGTTGCTTTTGTGCTATGACGGTAAACCATCAAGAAATGTTTGATTTTTGATGGACAAATATAAACCATCATATTTTGATGGCAGTTTACTTTATTGGAAGCTCTTATCCTTAATCATCACGACACAGCAAATAAAGTTTGTACATTATCAAGCATCATGTTTTTCATGTGTATTTTCTTAGGATTATATGGATATTTATGATGAACGGCATACATTATGAGTGAATCGCACAGGTACGAAAATATCACAAGTTTTATTTCTTTTTACCCCTTCCTTCTCTGTCCCGTGATATTGACGGGCTGGAGTGTTCAGTAGTAACGTGCCAATAAGAATAAAACTAATTCATTTCTTTTGACCAGAAAACATTTTATTTCTCATTTTACACACCTGATGGCAGTACCAGAATATTTTTAAGATAATTCTAGATAGTTAGTTTATTTTAAACTAGTTGCAGCACTAATCAAATATGTAATGCAAATACAAAAGCCAAAAAACTAGGCATTTTTATGACCGTTTTCTTGAAAATGAACCGATCGTTAAGGGGTTAATTAATGACTGTTCCCTTTGTGAATGGTTATTTCCTACGAAAACTTTCTCTCTTTGAGTACCGCTTAAGAAGACCGAGGAAAAAAATTTTCCTCTTTTTCTTTCATAACTAATTTAAAGTGTGGAAAAAGTGAGTTCATGCAAACCGAGATTAAGCCATGCAGTTTTAAATACTGAAAAGAAAATTTTAAAATTCACAAATGAAAATAATTTATGAGACGATAACTTAGGATTACGCAACGGGAGAAGTTCTCTTCTAATAATTTGTTTGCATTTTAATATTTTGAAGTATTTTTTTCAGCAACCGAAACTTCATTACTTACTCTAGGTTTGTCTGAACTTACTTGTTTCTTTCTTTTAAAGTTTTAATTAGTAATGAAGGATGAAGAGAATTTGCGGCGAAAAACTTCTTTCACGGCATGGCGTTCCCTTAGGAGTACCCAAACTGTTCTCAAGACAACTTCAGTTAGCAGAAATCCTGAATTGCTGCGTAAAAAAGTTTTTTTTTTTAAAATTATTAAAGCCTAAATGCTCGACTATTGCTTATTCATTATAAAACATTGTCAAGTATACAAATATATAAAAAATATTTACATACTTTAAATGAAAATATGTCTTGATCACCGTTAAAAATAAATGCTCTATATTTTTTTCAACTTCAAATGAAGTTTATTGTCCTGGGATCTTTAGTCTATGCTAATAATTATTTTAGATGAATTTTGAAGGTGTGTGAAACTGCATTCTAAAAGAGGAAATGTTTTTAAGTAAGAAAAATAATTGGAATTTTGAAAGTTTCATAGCTTGTAAATGCTATTTTACAATCTAATAAAATCATTTCATCACATATTGAGTTAAAATAAAAAAAAATTTCAATATTCTGACTGAGCTTTTTTTTAATATTCCGAATTTGTTTTAAAGGAATTTTAAGCTGCAAAAGAACTTACGTGAATGGGTTTACATTTAGCAACAATTATATATATTTTTTTTATCCTGAACTAAAATATAGATACGTAAGGGATTTTTAGAAATTCGAGTCTCTCCGTAATATATATTTTCAGATTTCTCCGCCCAGAATTAAATCACATTTAAATTAAATAATTAATTCACATTAGTGTCTCAGACTAAATATTTAAGAGATGAAGAACAAAAATGGAATCCGTTGAATAACAAAAAAAAATCAGTTTTATTGCCATCTGAAACGTGCATGTTTTTTTAAAAGAAGAAAAAGACAATTTCCTCCTGCAATAAAACAGGTTTTGATGTTCTCAATTCCACTTTCCCCTGCGTTGCTTCATTAGATTTCATAGTATTTTTATTTTCTCTTCAAATATTAATTTGCGACTCCTAAATGCTATTTCTTTTCGTTCTGATTTTAGAAGGCCCTGTCATCACACAAAGATGGCTCTTTTCCTCGATTTATGCTATTTCCATTATTGCTGGCAACAGTTATACGTGACTATTAGATAGCCAGTGCCCTCTATACCAATTCTGAAAAGCCACACTTTCAATATCTTGTTTTTTAATACTTTATTTTATAACCGTCGTTGAACAGCCGACCCAATTTTTTGGGTTTACAACTATTGATGTTCAACTCCGTAGCCTTGCAATTTTGAAACTAATCCAGAAGACAATGGAACTCCTGGACCAAGTATTGGGAGAAATTTGCCTTCGCGTACGACTTTTTGATGTAGCTAACAGGCAACTGAGTTACATGGAGAGAAAAACCTCTCACTGTTAGTCTGACGGCAAGGGGACTCTAACCCATGATCCGACTACCACTGAGGATATTTTACGTCAGCACTGTGATCGGTGCGAGTGCGGAATTCGTTTCGACCAGCCATGGCTGGGATTCGAACCCGGTTCACCTCACTGGAAGGCGAACGCTTTATCCCTTGAACCACCACGACTCATATAAAGTCATAAAAAAATTAGTTCTTGAGAAGGATGTAAACGGTCTTCATTGAAATAAGTAGAATTCTCACTCCATATTTTAGGTATGGCCTGGAGCCGAGCATTACAACTTGCACTATCGATTGGCAACACAACGACTCGAGCTACAAGTCCTTTCTCTTAGTGTACTTCGTCCTAGGTTTCATGGTTCCGTTGACTATCATCACCGTTTGTTATTGTGCCATCGCACGCCGTGTACGGAAGAATACGGCCACTCGACAAAGAGGAGTGATACATGATCAATGGAGTAATGAGAGGTCCATAACGTCCGTAAGTTTTTCTTTTTTATATTGCACTATTAGGTATTTGTATTGTGATTAACATTACAAGGTTTTCGAAATTCCGTCTTCCGAAAGCCTTGATTCTTCAATAATAAAAATAAATTGTCTGTTAATATTTCTCTAATAAATTAAATTGAACCAGAATTTATTTTGAAAGTGTAAGCATTCGGAAACTTTGAAAAAATTACATAAATTGCGTTTGATTCTTAATTGAAACGATACGGCAATTTTAAAATATTTTTTTAACGTTAATATAAGCGTTAGAGCTAGGCCTCAGGTCGGATTAAATGAGTGAATTTGACGAACTTCACTTAAACTGTTCAGGCAATCTAGTACTCTATAGAGATAACTTTTTTTTAATGTATTTTGGAATGATCCATAGTATGAATGGATTTAAATGCTAAAATTAATCATAAAGGAACCTATATTACTTCAGAGAGAAAAGTGACTCATGAACCTATATTAGTTTAGAGAGAAAAGTGAGATGTTTAAGAAAAGCTATAAAATTAACGCGAATCATTCGTAGAGCGAGTTAGTATATGAGCGAATTAGTCAATTACTGAAAGGGCGAATCCCAACAAATGTGTGAATAAGTTTCGTGAACAAACCTGCAATTTTTTGTTATGTCGTGTAAGTTACTTATTTATTATTCATTTATAATTTTAATGTTCAACTCAAAATATTTTCTTGTTGACACGATTGTGTTTGGCTACCTAACACAAGTAAATGCAGAACGATTGGCGATACAATGTTTTAATGTAAGCAAATACGAGTACATTTTACCTATACAACGATAAATAATACACGATGGATGGGATAGGGGCCGCTGCCAGCTCGTAAAACAGTTGAGGTACCTTTTGATAGATAATCCTCATAGAGGCTCTGAGAAGATAATTTTTGAGCTCCCATCTCCTTTCGTTGTTTGAATGAATAGGCTAAATAGAGTTGGGAATCCATTGTCAGAGTTAATGCTCCCATTCAAACTATGTCCAGTGGCGTAGTTTGGGGGAGAATTTTGGTGACAAAACCCCGTCCGAAATTATGTATATTACTTGATTAATCAACTATTGTACTGTAAGTAATGAACTACTGTACAGCTGTAGATATAAACAATTTTTCACTATTCATTTTTTTGAAATTTAAGCGTTTATTGTTGTTGTTGTCGGTCATTAAGACAGAGGGGGTGCAATTGTTCTTGTTTTCCAGTGGTGCCATCTATGGCTAAGAATTTGACTTTTTCCATACTCATACTTACACCCGTTTATAGGGCGGACTCATTCATTCATCCACAGATCGTAATTTTGACCTGAACCAAAGAACGATCAAAATCCAATTCAATACCCCCAGAGGTTTTGATTTGTTATAGGAACATGGAGGACTTTGTGACTTGATTGATTTAACGAGCACCATGCATTATAATCCCCCTCGAACATGCATTATAACTACGCCGCTGACTATTTCATCAGCTAGTTTGGATGTTTTTGGCCAAATATTTTAGTACCTAACGATATCAGGTGCTGTTAATTATAGCAAATGAAGGCTTCTCTGTGAGCATCTACAGAAAACTGTTTTATTTTCCGATACTTGTTAAACAGCTATAATTTTCATATCCGTTTTATAATTGCAGATGTCATTCGTGCTGATCATCGCATTTGTGTTGGCCTGGTCTCCATACGCTGTCCTATGCCTGTGGACTATCTTCGCCCCTCCAGAAACCGTCCCACCCATTCTGACTTTAATTCCGCCTTTATTTGCCAAAGCATCGACAGTCTTCAATCCTTTCATTTACTTCCTGTCCAATCCACGATTGCGGAAAGGGATTCTTGCCACCCTCCTCTGCTGCAGGGAGGCCGACATCGAGAGCATCGAAATGCCAGACTCTCCGGCACCTGCAAACGTAGAGGGTTGATCATGTTTTTCTACAATATGCCATTTACAATATACTTTCGATTACCCAAAGGTTAATATTGGGAAAGGAAGTCTCAGATAATTTTTTTAAAAAATGTACTTATCTGTTTTTCAGTATTATTTTTTAAATGAATATGTTTTTAAAAAAAAATAGTGTACGGTTTATTGTGAAAGTGTGCCAAATTGGCTACCAGCTTTAACCTTTTCCCCTGGGTTGTGACAACAGTTGTCACATCGGTAGTTTGGGTCCTCTGAGGGGCTTGTGATACTTTCAGCCTAAGAATGGGGGGAAGAAATCTTTTTCCACCTTTGAAATTGGTATGTGGAACGTTTTTATTTTCTCTCTTTTTTTTTTCCTTTTAATTTTTAAACGGAATCTAATGTAGCAACCGATGTAGATTTCCCGCGCGCTTCTCAAGTTATGCCCTGGGTGAAAACGAGACGGAAAAAAGGAAAAGCGGTAGTAAAACTTTTTCAGTTTTAAATTATTTTCGGGAGGAGTAAATCTATTCTCTTCTTCAACAATATCTACTTTTTCTCAAAAAAGAAGCAGTTTTATACATATACTTTAATTATTAAAAAAAAAAATTCTCGATAGTTACAGAAATTTAATGTTGCTCGAAAAAGAATGCTAGAATGGAATTCCTTTCCTGTCATATTTTGCTCTTTTCCGTCTTTATAGGCTTTCAGCCCTGAATTATGCAAAAGCGCGGGAAACCTCTTCCGGTGACCCTCCTATTATTTCCAACTGCCGGGGTCTAAGAGTTTACAAACAGAAACGGTTGGAAAAAAAAGAAAAAAAAACAGTGGGAGAATAAAATTGTTTAACACTCGTCCGCTATAGTTTGTCTAAAATAAGAATTCCCCCTGACATTCGTCTGGACCCGTGGCCGTGACTATGGTAACGGGGTATGGCTATTTCAAGTAGGGGTGCGAGGTCACTGTTTTGGAGTGGTTTCGGTTCGGGACGGCGAGAGAAAGGGAATCTCTTCGGTCTTTTGTGTTAGTGATAGAATGAAGCTACCCTCCCTAAAAGGCGCCATTCTTGTTTCCATCGCACCAGACGGTTTCAGATTTTGTGGCGGTAGGATTTCTTAGCTTAGATAAACTATACTACGACCAGCAGTTCCCTGTCATATTTCACTCCCCCAGTTTTAAAAAGAGGCTCTCAGAAGACCTCGATGTCCTCTTTTTGAGCCCACGTGAAAAGGTTAAGGCTGTCTACCATACCTCAAATCATGATATTTTTATAACTATCCAAAGAAAATTGAAAGATTAATTAATCTTTTTTTTCAATTTGGTTTTAAAGGTTAATTTATCCCCAGCGTCAATGTTGATTAAAAAAATAGCTCTAAATGTCAAGCCATATTTGTTTTAAATAAAGAGGCATTGTGAACTAACTTTTCAATTTATGATCATTTTTAAAAAAAAAGTTCTAATTCGTAAAATCTTGCCTAGTTGGTCATTTTTTAAATAAAGGCTTAAGACTCTTTTTTTTAAGCTTTTTAAATATGTATCCTTTTAAGTCAGCTTTTTGTGTGATAGTATACAGTGCCTGAATTATCTTCAGCATTGTGTGATAGTATTGGTCCTCAACATTGGGGCCCCAAAAGTTTCTGAGGACTTCCTAAATTTTACAAATTTTTTTTTTTTTTTTTGTGTTTTTCCTTAAGAATTTTCTCTATTAGAGTTATGAGTTAACAAAAATTTAAATAAATAGAAGCTCAAATTTACAAATATATCGTAATTTATTTGAGGTATAAATCGTTTAAAAACACTTTATAATTAAGCAGCATATAAATTTAGTTTAAATTAACAACCAGGGGGCTCCTGGTAGTTCTGTGTCAAGGGCCCCTCCCCTATTATTATGTAAAATTAGATTTTAGTTTGCAAACAAAGGTATCATGCTATACTTTCAGTTTGAACCTTAACTCCGTTAATCCACACACCGGAAGGATAATCGAAAGTATACTGTACTGTTATTTTAAACTAGTAATGGACTGCTTTTATAGTATATGTGCCTGTCTGAAATGTTGTTTTCTTGTGTGTAATATTTTATTCGTATTGATGTGACAAATTATAATGAGCTTGTGTATTTGTGGGTGAAAATAATGTCAAATGTGAATTACAAGTGTGTCATCTAAAAGTTTCACTTGTTAAATTTTCATGAATAATATTTAATTATCATGGAGGGGACACATTTCCTTAAGGAAATTTTTTTTCCGTTTAGAACTAAATTAGTTTAATTATTCTATCTTTATACTTATTCAATTTCAATGTTTCAAAATATTTATGAGAATCATTCTGCAACTGTTGAAATTTATTTAAGGTGAAGATCTATCAGTTATGTGTTTATGGGTGAATTAACATTATTTACGAGCCATCCTAAAGAAATAAAAATTGATAGAAATAAAAATTGACTGTTCGCTACGGTCTGCACAAAAATTTATGATCGAACAATTCCATAATTGGTTACAAAACGCATCAACAGATTGCTCTGACGACTGAAAAATTTTCGAAAAAATATTTTCTGCTGCTTGTTAAACCATTCTAACTGAGTTGCACGTGCAACTGTTCACTTAAATTTTCCACACATTGTTCCTACAAATTGTTGTTATTTTGAAAGCATTGTTATTATTATTTTTTCAGCTTGGAGCTCCCATCTATTGACAATCTATATTTCTTGTAACCATCTGTGAAACTTGACGAAAACTAAACAGTACATTTATATGTGTCCTACAGATTTTTTTTTTCTTTACCCATTGACAAAATGGGTCTTGGTTGACGGCGTCTACACAATTTTCAACTGTGTTCAAGAGTAATACGTAAGTAGTGCGCATGCGTCTCCATTTCGTGTGTTGCTATGGCCACCGCTGCTGTTTTGCCCAATGGGTAACCAGTGATCGTAATAAGGCTATCACAACTTTTTTGCTGATTTTGTTTGTCATATTTTCGTTTGAGATGATAATTGTATACCACTATGGTTTGGCTACAAAATGAATTTCAAAATATAATTTATGCGCCAAATATATTGCAACATAAAATTTAATATGAGAATATTCTTTTTTAATTTTTTTTTTTTATCCGTGGAATTTTTTGGTACATGCTCGGTATTTACTTAGTACCTTAATTCAATCAAATATTAAAGCATTTATTATAATAAAATAATTAAGTATTGCAATACATCAAATATTAAGTATTAATTGCTGACATTGAATTCTTGAAAACAAATATTTTTATAAATAGATCCTCCAGTTTCAGAATCATGTCTTTGAAGGTCAAAAAGGAAGGGAAACTTGCTTTTGATCATCGCTAATCATGTTCGATTCCTGGTTATTTAGCATGTGCTGTAATCCGAATCACTTCAATTACATTAATGTGATAAAATATCCGCTGCTGTAGATTAGAATTTCCCTTCTGTTGAGCTAACCGTAAGAGATTCTCGAATCTCTACAAAGTCAAGTTTGATTCGTTATTTAGCTCAAGAAATCCTACGTCTTCTGGGTCGGACTCAAAACTAGTATTATACACGGGAACATTGAAAATTAACCGTCATTGTAGTGCTTATTCACTGCTGCCGATAAAATTTAAAAAAAATTGACTACTACATTACTCTATAATTCCATTCTCAGAACATTTATGTCGGTAAATGTAATATTTTTTTAACTGCCTCAATATTTTTCGTTTGAAATTATCGAGTGAAGAATTACAATAAATAAATAAAGACGGTTTGTTTTTTAATTTCTTAAACGATAGTATGTTTTTAGTTTTAATAAAATAGTTTTTAGATTTCTGTATCTCCTCGGATCTTTTTTGTTGTGTGTATTTTACATTGTCGTACGATTTTGAAAGGATTGAATAGTGGTCAAGAAGATTTCGTTTTTTCTATAAAAAAAAATTTACTATACGCGATTGTTGTCAAATCACGCTGTACAAAAAATCTCGAGCTTGAAATTACCGTCTTCCGAAAACCATTTAAATATTCGTTTAGAGATATCTTTTGGCATATTTCTCTGACAAAATACAAATGGAAAAAAGTCTTAAAGTTAAATGCACACTTTTCTTTCAAAGAAAGGGTTCGTAAAAAGAAAACGTATATATTATTGCCTTTTGAAGGAATTAGCATTTTTGTTCTTGTCCACAGACGTGACAAATGGCTCTGGCTTTCAATTTGAAATTTTATAATATAATTTTTTGTTTTAAATCCAGTAGTTATACGTATTCAATCGAAAGAGTTTTTTATTGAGATCATTTAAATTTTTTTGTTTTTTTTTATTAATTAATTGTGAGACTGGGGAATAGTGATGAGTGACTGTCCACAGATATGATATGTCACATATGTTAACAAGTTCTGAACAATAAATGAAATATATATTTCGAAATTTACTTTTCTTTAAATTTCGTTAAGGTCCACAGTCCATTTTCATTAATTTTAAAATTTTCCATTGTTATTATAAATAAAGCAAGGGACAGAATTTCCTGCATTTGCTGAGAAAAGACATGTGTATAAGACGCATCAGCGATCGGAAAAAAAATTACAATAGATATTTCTTTTTCACCTAAAGATTCGATATATTGTTGCATTACGAGCGCCATTTCTTTTTTTTAACTCATTCTACTGTAAGTGTCTTATAAATTCCAGATGCAATCTCTCTTTACTGGAAGAAAAAAAAAAAACTTATTTTATTGCTCTGAAGCTTTTTTCTTTATTCCTGAGCCCTCAATCAGATTGCAGGATTTAAACTGCATTTACATCAGCAATGCTTAATATTTTCTTTAAATTAATTTCTAATACTACTTTGTTCATATTTCTTCAGATCGATAAAAGATAGATATAATTTTGTTTAGGGAATTTTTGTCGATGGTTTTTAAATCTATATGAAATCTCCGGTGGAAAATCGGCTTAGGTCCATAAAAGTTTATACGGAGAAAAAAAGTAATTTAACGAGCGAACTGAAAGAGCTTTTTAGCACGGCCCATTATCACTGTGTAATAACTCTTAGAGAGAACTGTTATTGATTTGTCAAAACTTAGTAATCCTCAAAAAGCAACTAATGGTGTTCCAATCTTCTTTCAGAAAAAGTGACCGTTTATCTCCCTCAGTCTTCATATGTTTTCATTAATATGCGATCGGGAAAAAAAAGATTGAGAATGTATTTTATGGGCTAAAATTTTGAAATTTCTCGTGAGTGTAAAAACGACGAATGTATTTTTCCCATCTGAAACGAATGATACCAAACTCGAGAAATTTTGTGATATTTTTAATAAGATCTTGTGTTAAGGTGCAACCACATTTTTTTCTTCTTGTCTTCCTGTTAACAGCCTTAGTCTCGAGGATGAAAAATCTCTTACTTGACGATTAAAATTAGTTCACATTAGAATTGAATTAATTAATCTTTTATTATTAAATGTAATTTTTTTTCTGTATTTATAACCATTATTTTCATTCATAAAAACATGATTTGTTGAAATGCTTACGGTTTTAATCTAAGAAACTCGTTGCTTTTCAGAACATTAGAATAGAAAAGGGTAACCATTTTGTCGCATTATTAGTTTATGGACTACAAAATACTATGAACATAGCGTGTTAAAAATATGTGTAATCTTTCTACATTTTGTAATGAATTGAAATGTTGATGTTTATATATATTTCATGTTGAATCGATACATATTTATATGTGATGTTATTATTTAAAATAAGGAAATGTCTAATCAAAGTTTTCATGGTGGTGGTTTTAATAAAATATTTAAACCTACTTTTTGTTTTTATTTTATTTTATGATCGTCGTTGAACAGCCAACCCAATTTTTGGGCTTACGACTTCTAATGATCAACTCCGTTGCCTTGTCATTTTGAACCCAATCCAGAAGACAAGGAACCTCCTGGATCAATTATTGGCAGAAATTTGCCTTCGTGGAAGACTTTTTGATGGAACTAACTCGCATTTGCGTTACATAGAGAGGAAGACCACGAGTACCTCCCACGGTTAGCCTGACGGCATGGGGACTCTAACCCATGATCCGTTTACCACTGAGGATATTTCACGTCAGCACTGTGGTCGGTGCAAGCCGGATGCGGATTCGTATCGACCAGCCATCGGTGGAATTCGAACCCGGTTCACCTCATTGGAAGGCGAACGCTTTATCCCCTGAGCCATCACGGCTCTATCTTTATTCTTTGTAATTTACCCACAGCAATGCACTATTAAGGTTTTATCTAAAATGTCGACAAAAAAAAACTTTTTTTAACTATTGTACTACCGCCCCAAAGCTAGCCCTTAAGCGTTATGATGGCAGCTTGTTTAGAGCAGGTTTTGCCAAATAACGTTTTTTATTACTCGTTTTGAAAAAAAAAAAATTAAATTAAAATCGTTTATGTTGAATATTTAACTCAACTTTCCCAAGTTCTGCAGGTTGCCTCATCTTTGCGGGAGGTTGTTCCTGGATGGGAAGGGTGAAGTTAGTCTGGAGATTTTCTCCTGGTTTGGTAGGGCCACCCTAGACGTGAAGGCTATCCCGTTTTATCCAGCTAAAATCAGCAGGAGCTAAGACAGACTTCGAACTTTGCCGGGGGTGCTCCAGTTTTTTTAACCAGCAGAAGCTGCTCATTCATTCTTTCAGATTGCTTAGGCCAGATTTGCCAAGTGGCCATCTTAAGTGTTTTTGAGGAAGACAGAAAGATAAAAAAATGCTGTGTTCAACCATCTTTGCCGGAACATATTCTGGTTTGCTTTGGACTTTCTAGGGTGGATCTTACATCAGATACCCTTTTCGTAGCTTCTTGAAGTCAGCGACATCCTGGCTCATCTGATAAATGTCAGATTAAGAGGATAAGCAACAGCATTTAATTCTAATCTAACGCTTTTGCTAAAGAATAGTCAAATGTAAATCAATATCTTATACTTATTTCAATTACATTTTCAGCTGCATTTATTTCAAGTGGTTATGTTTTAAAATATTACTTACAATTCCTTAGGAAAAAAAAGATCATTGTAAAAATAATACTATAAGTACAGCAATATGGGGGTAGGGTTGGTAGGGCAGTGAGCCCATGTCCAAAAGTTCGTGGGTTCGATCCCGGCCTGCCGAACACTCCCCGTCTAGTAAATGCTGACTGATGCACGTTAAATCTGTCGAGTCGTTAAATCTGTCCTCCATGTTCCCATAACAAATCAATACCTCTAGGGGATCTCCGAGTTTCTTCTAGATTGGTTCGAAATTACAAGGATACGGAGTTGAATATCGGGAGTCGTAAACCCAAAAATCGAGTCGACTGTTCAACGACGAATATTAAAAAAAAAGTATAGCAATAATACAGGTGAAAAATGGCTTGTAACAAAATTTTAAACGTCTAGAGTGAAATATTTTACTCAAAAACGCATGCAAACTTTAATAACATACACAATGCATTAACCAATAATAAAAACCGTTATTCTTCAATCATTTGTCTAGAAGACATTCATAAAGGAAGAAAAATTCGTGAAAATTATTATCGATATTTATGAGTGAGAGTGATGCTGTTTTTTACAGTATCGTTAATAAATAAATAGATTAAAATGTGAACTGGGCAATAAAGGGAAAGGATGAAAAACAACTCATGATAACAATAAATTAGTCCTATAAATGTGTGGTCTTTCGATTTAGTCTAAAAGCACACATTGAAACAAAAAAACCTTATTTAGATATCGAGACCAGTGGTCGGAAAAACTACATTATTTTTGTAGTTTACTACAACAACTTTGTCAAAAATGTAGTTGACTACAAACTACTTTCGATATGTAGTCACTGCTTTAAGAAACCGTTCTTTGATGTTCAAAATGATTTTGAATAAAAAATTGGCTTATATTAAACATGAAGAATTATTTAGAAATATTTATTCATGTTTACATTAGCCATTTTGTAATTCTTTTCGAACGTGTCACCTCTTTATGCTCTTCTTGACAGCGAATATTTTATTTAAAAATTATCAAACACTTGCGATTTCGCGAAGACAAATTAAGGTTATCGAAAATACCCTTTGAAATAAAAGCAATGTTTCAGGAGTATACTTTCTCATGTGAAAGTGTGATCAATGAGATAAATTATTTATTATTCGTA
This sequence comes from Parasteatoda tepidariorum, assembly GCF_043381705.1. Taxonomy (NCBI): domain Eukaryota; kingdom Metazoa; phylum Arthropoda; class Arachnida; order Araneae; family Theridiidae; genus Parasteatoda; species Parasteatoda tepidariorum. The sequence continues at coordinate 2,133,809 of NC_092207.1, forward strand.
ATGACTAACTTAAATATTAGTTATACATGACTCTAAATACTCAATTTTTGTTAAGACACAGTCATATAAAAATTTTAAATTGCGTTTATTGACAGACCCGCGAAGATTTGTATTCATCAAAGTAAAATTAATTGTGTTAGTACCCTGTTTCTTTACTAAGCTAACTCACACACTAAAACTACAAAAAAGTAGCGACTACGGTAGTTTCATTACTTTTCTTATTTTATTACCGTCGTTGAGCAGGCGACCTAATTTTTCGGTTTACTACTACTAGTTTTCAAATCTGTAGCCTTGTAATTATGAACCCATTACAGAAGACAAGGGAACTCCTGGATCAAGTATCTTTGATGAAACAAATCCGCATTTGCGTTATATGGAGAGGAAGACCACGAGAACATCCCACGGTTAGCGGACAGCAAGAGCCCTCTACACTATTCATCTAACACACTGAGGATATTTAGTTTAACTTCTTGATATATATATATATATATATACACTGGTTATCATAAATTAAGGAAAAATCACAAAAATAGCGATAACTCTTTCAAAAGTAAGCCAAACCGTGCAAAATTTGCATATGTTGTCCACTAAGAGTAGCTGAGTAAAATTGCAATATGCAAATTAGTGGNTGTTTATTTTATACATGTGCTAATTTCTATACTACTATTAATGTCTGATAATTTCTTTTTATGTTGTTTAATACCTTACTATGTGTTGTATATTGTGGGTAAGTTTCATAAAATTCCATGTGTAATTTCTTGAGTTATCGCGATTTTTGTGAATTTTCCTTAATTTATGATAACCAGTGTATATATATATATATGTATATATATATATATATATCCGTCCTTGGACCGTCGAGCCGATCTCAGGTTTACGTCGACTAATGTTCAACTCCGTAGCCTTGTAATTTTGAGCCAATCCTGAAGGCAAGGAAACTCCTGGATCAGCACCTCAAGAGGTATTGATTTGTTATGAGAACAGAACATGGAGGACTTTGCGTCTCGACAGATTTAAAGTGCATCAATTACCATTTACCACACGGGGAGTCTTCGGCCGGCGGGTATGGAACCCAAGAACTCTTGGACATGGGCCGAGTGCCCTACCAACCAGGCTATCCCGGCCTTAGTTTCACTACTTTTTATTTTATTTTATAACCGTCGTTGAACAGCCGAACCAATTTTATGGGTTTACGACTACTAATGTTCAACTAAGAAGCCTTGTCATTTTGAACCTTATCCAGAAGACAAGGGAACTCTTGGATCGAGTATTAGGAGAAATTTGCCTTCGTGGAGGACTTTTTGATGGAACTAACCCGCATTTGCGTTACACGGAGAGGAAGACCGCGAGAACCTCCCTCGGTTAGCCTGATGGCAAGGGGACTATAACCCATGATCCGTCTACCACTGAGGATATTTCACTTCTGCACTGTGGTCGGTGCAAGCTGGATGCAGAATTCGTATGGACTGGGATTCGAACCCAGTTCGCCGCATTGAAAGGCGAACGCTCTATCCCCTGAGCCATCGCGGCTACTTCTGACCACTGATTTAGGCTTATCCCCTTCCTTTCGCACTAGTGTAACCCATAAACACTTTCAGACATGATCGCCCAATGTCTGAAAATGATGTTCAGATCGAATTATAAAAACTTTATCGTAAACTACCTAATTATTATTCATTTTTATAACATGACACTTCACTATTTACTCAATTGTTTTTAATAAAGCCTTTCTCTGGAAGTCAACATTTGTCTACAGATATTTTAAGCAAAAAAATATATATGTTTTTAACACTTGCTAAGCAATGTGTTGAAACAAATTTTTCGGACTTAAAATATAGTACTTTAATATTTTTAATAACTTTGAAAAATATGCTTATAAAAATAAACTTTTAGGAATGTATCAGAAATGTAGTTTGGACAAAAGTGTATCAGAAGTAGAATATGCATTAAAAAGTTAAAAATGAAAATACTTAAAAGAATCTTCTTGCTGATCTAAAGCAATGAACGAAAAATCCAAGATATAATGATGTCGAAAAGAATCTATATTAACCTTTTTTTTTTTATTATTCTAACTGCTTTATTTGAGATAATTATCGAATTCTGGAAGAAGCAAAAAGTGATGAATTCATCGAAATCTTGCTTAATTTACAAATTGCGTTGCTCATTATTTCGTCGGTGGAAATAGTTATTCATATACTAAAAACAGCTAGAATGAAAGCTTACATATTTGATAAGGCTATTATAATTCTTTAATATATGAATTATTATTTTAGCCATCCATATTCGTAGAATGCTACCTTTTAATCAAGTAAACGACTGCCTATTGACATCTTGATAAATAATGTATCAATGGAAACGGTCAATGAGCGTGTGGGTTACCACTTCGATCAGCCTGTGAAGGTTGTGCGGTAACGGTCTTGGTTAAATAGTTCTACCTGACTTTGCGTGCAGATCGTCAGACAATCAAAGTGGTAAAACCATCCCCTCTGCAGAGGATCAAAATTGAAATGACATCGGCTTATCCTCAGAGATGTTTCTCAGACCGTCGCTGATAGCTCATTGCACAGCTCTAGTGTGGCGTAAATGAAAGACTATTACGACTTCGTTACACCAAATAATTAGAGCATTGCCAGCGGCGTGCCAACCGAGGGGCAGCCACCCCCTCTGAAATTTAAGTGAGGGGGCAAACACATTGTTTTGCCCACCCTGAAATTTAGATACTCTCAAGTCAAGTAAAATTGGATATTTCAGAGGAAAAAAAGTTTTTTTTTCAAAATTTTTATGGCTTTTTTTTAATAGAGAACTTAATATTCCACTGAAATTTATGGGTAGAAATTATTCCTCTGAAATTTATGCATAATGTGCTTCGCCCCTTCAGATATATAGACATTCGCCAAGACAAAGTCAAGTAAAATTGGTAATTTCAGAGAAAAAGGAAGCTATTATTTCTCAACTTTAAAGCTATTCTCAAACTAGGAAACTTAATTTTGTTCTGAAATTAAATTGAAGGGTCGAATAATGTGCTTAACCAAAATAAATAATTTGTAATAAATTATACATTATTTAGCGATCACTTCCTGAATTATTAATTTAAAAAAATTTACTTACAAAATGCTTTTAATGTGAGGGCATTGTGCTGATGGCTGACTCCTTTCCCTATAGGGAAAGGAGTCATTTTTATTTTCCTTATAAGTTGATCAACAAGTCCAGGGACATTAAATCCAACAGAAAAGCTATGAAAGACAAGTCTGTAGGACAATATTCCTAGACAACTTTACACTGAGATAAAACGAAAAGATATTTATATAAAATGTAGAACAGTTTTATAAATTTTTCTAAGGATTAAAATTATTATTGTAATGAAATAAATAACTGGAAGCAATGCCCATTACCTAAATTATACAAAGAACTATCAATAGTGTTCTCTGCAGGGTTAGGTACCATAAAAACCAGTCGAAAAGTATCAAAAACTGTCAAAATCTAATAAAAACAATCAAAAAACCTGGACCAATTTTTTTTCTCTTGTCATTGGAGACATTTATTTTTACTGTAAATATGATTTATATTATATGTCACAGATACAGAATGCAGCCAAATATTATTGTAAACATCAATTGGTTCTTCTAAAAATGTGTTTCTCTTAATACACTGGTGGACAAAATTAAGAGATGGAAGACATTTTCCCAAATATCTCAAAAAATACTGAATATAAATAAATGAAATTTGGTATGGATATGGCTTATTCCATGATAATAAAGTGTGCAAAACAAAAATGAAAGCGTCATTCACTGGCAAGACCTATTGCCAATAAATCCAATGTAGTCTGAACTTAAAGATAAAAGATGACAATAAAAGTGAGGTTTGTACAGTGTGTGTTGTTTCTAGTATGCTGTATGGTCACCCCTGACAGATAGACAGCATGCACAACGAGTATGCATGCTGTTAATAAGGGAGCTAAGGAGGACTTTTGGAAGACCCTCCAATTCTTTCACTAGAGCAATTTTTAACTCCAGAATGGTTCTGGGGGGAGGTTGAAGCATCGCAATAGCTCTCCCAAGAGCATCCCAAGCATGTTAAATAGGATTCAGGTCAGGGGATTTGGCTGGCCAATCCATTCTTTGAATATCCTCGCTTTCCAGATACTCATCAACCATGAGAGCCCTTTGTGGTCGCGCATTGTCGCCCATAAAAATAAACTCAGGGCCAACAGCGCCCCTGAAAGGACGCACATAGTGCTCTAGAACCTCCTGCCTGTACCTCTGGGCATTCGCCGAACCATTGTCAAACACATGGAGCGGTGTGCGGATATGTTGCATGTGCGAATGAATGTGCGAAAATGCTTTCCATCTCTTAATTTTGTCCACCAGTGTACTTTAGATCCATTTTTTTAATTATTCGATTTATATTGCACATAACTATGAATTGTTAATTATTAGTAATCTAAATATTGATTTTAATTCTTTAATATTATAATTTAGGCAAATTTTTTAGATTAAATAAAATTAAAGTGTTTTCCATTAATTGTCTAATCTCAACTTATAATTGTTTTTTCCTCAATATTTGTTATTGATTATTTTCAGTGAAGCAGATTATTGACTGTAATATATTCCCTAATCAGTGAACTAATTATAATTTACAAAAAATATGAAACGTTTGCTTAAATGATTTAATAATTTTTTTAATCAACCAATTCAACAATTTAATTAAATTACCATTAATATTTAAGGTAGTTATTCGAATGAATTTCCTAGTTACATATTATTTTATTATAATAGTTCCGAATTTCGGTCTTATTCATACTAAAGTGAAAAATTAACTAGGAGTAAAGAGGTCTTCAAAACTATCTGTAATCGTAAGTTTGGGAAAGGAAGCTTCCTTTCCCCCAAAAGCCTTCCTTTTTAGAAGTTAAATTGAGAATAAATGAAAATTTATTTTGCGTATAATGAATCAGATGATTATTGAGTGGTTTTTTTTTTATTAGCTGATTTTTTTTTCAATAATTTAAGAAATTAATGAATTGGATAAATTGCAATTTTGCATGTTTTTATTTGTAATTATTTGATATTTCTCAACCAAAATATGAGTTTTGCAATTGTCGAAATAAAAAGAGAGTTCAATGTCAAAATAATCAAACATAATTGATTGATCAATTGTAATATTATTTGTATGTTTATTTATAGATACTTCTTATTTATAATAGCAATAATTATCCTAACACCAAAATTTTTGGTTTTTGAGAATAGTCAAAAACTCTGTCAAAAAATTTTGCTGAGCTTGGTTCTCTGGAGATTAACAGAATCTATATTTACTTATAGAATGTGTTAACTTTCAGATGGGAAAACTATGTAGAAATTCAAATAAAAATCACTATTTAATTTATTTACTACTTATACATTACATGCTAAAGATTTTACAATTATCTAACCATATTTTACTATATCTTAAGAGATTGAGCAGAAACGAATCAGGTAGCAATAATACTAATGAGCAATAATACTCAGGTAGAAATAATACTAACTGACCAAATAACAAAAATTATTTCTTATGAACTAAGAAGTTTTGTTGTTAATGTTGTTGTTGTTGTTGTAGTTCATTTACGTCACACCAGAGCTGCCCAATGGGCTATTGGCGACTGTCTGGGAAACATCCCTGAGGATGATCCGAAGACATGCCATCACAATTTTGATCCTCTGCAGAGGGGATGGCACCCCCGCTTCGGTAGCCCAACGAACTGCACTCGAAGTCGAGCACTTTACGGTAGCACAGTTTAACGACGACCAATACCGCACACCCTCGGTCCCTACGCAGTCTGATCCAAGTGGGTCACCCACCCGCACACAGATCGCAGCCAGTGATGCTTGACTTTGGTGATCTGCTGGGAACGAAGATAATTTCAATCCAAATTTCATCGAGAAACCCTGACATAATTTTTGTTATCTCACAACCAGGGATTAATATAGGGGTGCCCTTATATCTATGCTCACAACACTGCAATTTTGGGGACATAATTTTCTTTCAATGGTTTGGCGATGACATTCGGAGATCATGAATTACGGTTGCAATCGATTTACCTAACCTGTAACTCACTTTATTCCGTTACCACTTCCAGTTCACCAATGAATGCAGTGAAAATGCATTTTGCACTCTGTTAAATAATGTTCACACTTTATACAATTCACGCACTATACGTAAAAGACTCACCAATCAGATTATTATTTTCTCTAGACCGTGATCTAAGATCGTGAATTGCATAAAGCGAAAATGGTCTTTAAAAATCGTAAACCTCATACGAAATGAAACTAAATTTTTTTTATACTTTATTATAAGATGCCAATTATTATGCAATCATTTACTAAATTAAAAGCATTATTGAAAAAAAGGAAGTAGAGGTCATTTATGATTGTTTTCAAAATATGGCAATATTTCGAAACTTTTCATGATTGGTAGAAATTTTAGCGGGAATAGATTGCGCATTTTAGGTATAATCGCGCCAGAATTTTTAACAGTGTCATTCATCTCTGTCTCGTTAGTTGAAGGCGCGTAATATCGGCTGTTAACTCTTTTTAACTTAAACGTATTAAAAAATTTAATTTTACTCCTTAACGAATTGGTAAATTATTTTTGAAAAATTTGAAACTCGAAATATGAATTCAGTACTACAGGAAAACTACGTGAATTTGAAAATAACTGATAATCAAGACAAAGAAAATAAGGTAACGAACTTATTATGTTACATTCTATCCATATCTTTTTATTAAGTTAAAAGACTTAGGTAGTCTTAACTATGTGATGCAATACTTTAGCATACTTAGAAAATGAAATACGCATTTACTTTTGAGTTTTTATAACTGAGAAATTAGTAAACTCCTGAGCAATAAATGTTAACAATAGATCATATTCTTGGTTAGTTAGAAAGAACTATCGATTGCTTATATAATACTGCATTGTAACCATCTATATACATAAAGGCCATTCCTGAAAAATAGATTGTTAATCACTAGACTTTAAAACTAAGACTGAAAAATATCTCCTGTGTTACCAAATTTTAAATCATCATCCCATTTTTAAATGGAAAAATAAACAATTTTGCTGTGGTAACACTTAGAATATTCTTTTCTGCAGATAAATTTTTATTTATGCATGTTTATCTGTCATTAAATAAGCAAATTATGTCCCCCATGTTACTACTTTAATATTTTGACAACTTTAAAGTTTTCGTTGTTTAATGAAAAATACATTGATTTGAGAAATTTATAAAATTCATTACTGTCACCTGTAAGACATTAAATATTTCTTTTTATCCATTTAATGAAAATGTTTTTAATCTTATTTGAGGTAAAGAATACTTGAACACAGAGGACACTAAAGTAACAAAGTGGACATCCTTATTTAGGACCAACAATTAGACAATTTTAAACGTGTTATATATTTTATTTTTCATAATATTTTGGAAGTTTTAGTTCTCGCCAGAATTTACATGTGTAACAGCTTCATTAGGTTCGAGATCTGTGTGCTTCATATGGTTTCTGAATGTTGAATGCATGTTTTTTGAAGAGGTTTAATTCTCTTACGAATTTACTTGCTAGTATAGAAACTGAGTCCTAATCATTTTTAAACCTTTTTTACACTTAATTTCTTTCCCTCTTTTTCATGAAGCTCATTTTTATAGTTCCATTCGGCTTGTGCATCTGTGTTTATTGCATTAAAAGGAATATTCCTTCCATAACAAGATGGACATTCTTTATACATCCAATCTTTTGAATCCGGGCTGCATACTGTTGCTTCAGTTAGATGGTTAATGTTATTAGTTAGTTAGTTAGTTTTTCATTGTATCTAATAGGTATCCTTTCTGAATTCTTTGTTACAGTTTCCTTCTTTCCTGCAGTTGCTCTACTGATGTCATCTCTTATTTAAAAGTCTTCAATAATTTTAATTTTTATTGAATATATATATATATTTCTGCTGAATAGCTTTGCGAATTTCGGATTTCAAACCTAAAGCTTCGGAAACCATTTTTCTCATCAACCTGTACTTTTTTATCACCTAATTTGTCACAATGTTTAAATTTTTTTTCTTTCTTGTTAACTTTTGCACTGTGGTGACATGCAATGTGTTAGAGCCGGGGTGCGTTCAGACTCCTAATACTCCTTAGAAACTCCTTGGAAATTAAAAAGTCTCCAAGGAGTACTTGGAACTACATAGATTTCCAAATTAGTCCTTAGAAACTCCTTAGGTTATTGTGTTGCATACATGAACTTACTAATTCTGCTGATGAATTTGCTGTCCAAGCAGGGAAACTAAATGATATGACTTAGCTGTCAAAATCTAATAGTTTAAGAGAAACGTAAAAAGAAAAAAAAATGAATTGCAAGAGTTAGAAGAAAAAAATAGCAGCAAATAATTTTAATTTTATGTGTTACAAGCAAACTTAATAATTTACCATGATTTTTTTTGTATAAAATGCCTTATATTTTCTTATGTATTCATATTTAAAAATATAAGAATGGTAGGTTTTTATGTTAATCTTTAGCATCTGTACTTTAACAAGATTTATTAAAATATTTGAAACTAGAAAATATATTTATGTGTAAAAGTGATAACTTTATTTTTCTTGATGAAGTTTGACAAAGTCAAAATTTATTGCAAAAGGGCTAGAAAAAATATGCAGACTATACATTTTTGCAAGTGCCTTGTAATAACTGCTTTTTAATTTAAAAAAAATTGTCTAGTTATCTTTTGTACAAAGCTTTTAAATTGTTGATAAGTCCTTAAAATTTTGGACTCCTTGCATTTCTTCTTCTGATCTCTGTATGAACCCTGGTTAGAGCATTGTATTTAAAAAAAGTTGTGTATAAACCTTGTATTTAAGATATATTAATACCAGATTTTTTTTTAATCATAAATTGTTTAGTTTTAGAGCATGGAGTTAAATTACATTTCTCATATCCATTTGTAATCTTTGCTCTATACACACTATTTCTTCATTTTTCTACCCTTTGCTTAATTTTTTTATTTTCTATTTTAAGATATGTGTTCTCCTTATAAAGTTTTGTTCTATCCCGCCTCATTTTTTTACTTTCCACTGCCAGTTTTTTTTTTTTTTTTTACATTTGAGGGTAAAAGTTGTGAACTGTTTTGCTTTCTTTGTACGCCACTTTTTTTTGCTAATCTTGTGTTCTCTTACATTCTTCTTTATTTTTCATAAGTTTTCTTCTTTCTCTGTGTCTGCATTTCTCCGCAAATGTTAGTGACATTATCTAAAAGAGCACAAAATTAAGAATCTATTATGAATAAAATTGATTATGGCAAAATTGCTAAATGAAAACTTAATGGTCTTTTGAAAGAATACAACCTATTATTAGTTCAAAAATTCTGTTTTAAATTATTAAAAAATTTAGTTCTTTTGTTTCTTTATAGGTGTGAATTATAATTATGCACAAAATTTATTGCCCAAGTCTTGGTCACTTATAACACAAAAAAGGAATTTAGGTCTCCTGTTAAAAAGTATCATTTATATTTCTAATTGATTATAATTTTTAATCAAATAATAAACTAAAATTATTATTTATAGTAAAAATCTAAGGTAACATAGGAGACATAATACCTTATCTCAGAAATCCTTTATCATTTTGATGTATTTTCTCATTTGATCAATTGTTTTCAGCATGAAACTGTGTTAAAATCTGAAAAAAAGAAAGCCATCAAATCTGTGTCAAAGACTACAGATGAGCCTCTTCTTAGGGAGAATCCCCGTAGGTTTGTTATCTTTCCCATTGAATATCAAGATATATGGCAGATGTATAAGAAAGCAGAGGCGTCTTTCTGGACCGTTGAAGAAGTAGATCTATCAAAAGACTTTTCTGACTGGGAAAAACTGAAATCAGAAGAAAAACACTTCATCTCTCATATCTTAGCCTTTTTTGCTGCAAGCGATGGAATTGTAAATGAAAACTTGGTAAGCTTTGCTTCTATTTTTTTGTTTTTTCATGCTGCATTTATGCATGCCTAATCGATATGTTGTTGAAAATAGCTGATATTTTAATTTTTAAAACTTATAAAGGTGTTACTTATAAAGGTATTTTCGAATTTAATTGTATCTAGTGTAAGGAAATTTTTAAAATATATAAACCAATATTTTGAAGGAAAAAAATTAAAGACCAAACCTAGTTTTTTAATTTATTATTTAAGTAGTCTTTTTTAAAATTCAATTTTTCAAAATTTTCCATTTTTAAATTTAAATATTGTTGGAAATCAGTAAATATACTAAGTATAGAAGCCTAAATATATAATATTTAATTGTTTAAGTATTATAATTTGCTTGTAAAGATAAATAAATCAGCCATCCATTGTTTTACTAAAGTGTTTTAAAGGACAGTCTGCCCTGCTTTGTAAAAGTAATCTGTCATCCCTTTAAAACGCTGCCTTTTTATTCAGATTCCATTTTGAAAGAAAAAGAAATATTCATTGTTTTTAAGTAATTAGATACTGGTAAAATTATCTGTATTTATAGGTTTAATTCTAATTACTATTAGAAATATTTACTTTGATAGGATTATTCTCAACTGGTTAAAATTTTAGAGTAACTCTTTTTAAAGGGGATATAAAAAAAATTTTTTTAAGTGATTTTAAAACTATTTTTAAATACCCTTTTTTTAAGAAAACAGAAAAAAATCCTAAAAAAAAGGAATCTTTAAAGGATCATTTTCTCATAATTTTCAGTTCAAATTATAGAAAAAGGCTTTCAAGTTTATTGATTATTCATTTTTTGCTAGTTTACTTTGTTTGAAAATAATATATGCTCAGTGATTGCTTTTTAGATTGCCTTTAAAGTTTTTATCTTACTTTGATAATGAGATAGATTTACCATCTGAAATATACTCATAAAATAGTATGAGGATAATTTAAAAATTGTTGAGCCTAAAATTCAGTTATTGCATAACATTACACATATAAAACTAGCTAGATGATGTAATTATAATTTTAAAAAATATACTGAAATGATTTAGGATATTTTCATTTTATTTAAATTTGCATTAAGTTTCTAGTTAATTGCAGACTTCTTAAGTAGGCTAAAGAAGAAAAAACACTACTTTTAAGAAAGGAAAAAAGAAACTATTATTCACTTCTTTCTTAATGTTGAAGGGTGCAAAAGAAAGCAATCTTTTTCTGAAGAAATGAAGACCTAGTTTTTTTTAAAATTTTTATTTTAAAACAATAATTACAGATAAAAGCAATTTTATCTTAGAAGGGTTTTTTTCTTCCCTGGAAAATGAAAAATGGAATTATTATAATTCTTTTCTTTGCTTTATTTTCTAGAAGAAAAACTGATTTATATCTGCTTACTGCAAAAAAATAATAATCAGATTCAAAACTTTTTTATTTTTCACAAATTTATAGAAAACCTGATACAAAAATTAATAAAAAATTTTTGAAAGTGAGTGGATCCTTTGATATTTTTGAAAAATGTCCTACTCCACTATGAAACCTGTGTGTAGATTTCTCTTAAAATATTCCAACAGTGATAACCTTGTATGAGCTTCTGAAAAAAAACTAAACAATTTCTTAAAACTCACCTAAAGCTGTTTGTTATATTCGGTCAAGTAATCGAATTCTTACTTAAAATTCTTTAAGAGTTCTATTGCAATCTATTTTGGATACGTAAATTAAAGTTCTTATAAATTGTTTATACTTGACTTAGTGGTGTGTACTATCTTTATCCAGGTGGAACGATTCAGTCAAGAAGTTCAGGTTACAGAGGCCAGATGTTTTTATGGTTTTCAAATAGCTATTGAGAATGTCCATTCAGAAATGTACAGCTTGTTAATTGATACATATGTTAAAGACAAAACTGAAAGGTAAATTTCCTGTTCTCTTTGCTTATACATTAAGTCCAAAAATTGAGCTTGTTATAAGCCAAACCCATGTATTTAATATTTAAATATCTATTTTTAAAAAAAATAGGCACTTTTATCTCTTTTCTACTAACGTGTTTTAAATTTGACTCCTTTTGCCTACAGATTGTAGACTGAACTTAGGGTACTTGCTTTTTATGTTATCATAAACATTGTAGCAAAGTATCGTAAAAACTAAAAAACTTGTTTACATTAAATTGCATTTATACTTCATATTTTTAAAACTTAAAATAATATTTAATAATTTATTGTAAAGAAATTGTTAAATTGCGAGACTGTTGTTCCTGTATAACACCTTTTTACTCCTTATTTCAACTCAGGGCATGTCTAAAAATTGGAAGCATGTCATGTGACTTTTCAGTGAATATAACATTCTGCGTATCTCAAGACCATTAATTCACAGACTGCCTCAAATCAAAGACTTAAAACCAGACTAAATTTTGGGACTTTTTCTAAATCCTGTTAACGAGCTGTTTAAGTACATTTAATTCTTCTGGTTTGGTAGGTTTTGGCCATTTTAATTACCTGGAATTGCATTGGAGTCTGCTAGCATCACAATTCTTACTAATGTGATTTCAAAATCAAAGATTTTTATATATACCTGATTTCAAAGTTGTACATTGTGGTTCATATTCACGCAATATAGAAATCATTCATCACGAATCAGATTTCCACGATTTAAAGATCCTATGTCCCTATTATTATTTGTGTTCTTAAAGCCCAATATCAATCAGCATATCAAAATTTGTATTTACAGTTTTAATATCAAACATCAATTTTTCCCCCTGGTTCATATTCACCTTATTTTAAGATTATGCATCTTGATTTGTATTTAACCAATTTACAAATTCTATATCGCAATTTGTATTTTGGCATTTTTAAAATCAAATATCTCTATTCTTGTAAGTTTTTATAAAAAATTAATTATATGAAAGCGTGATTATAAATTAAAAATATTTATTAAAGACATTTTGTTAAATATGAAACATGTATGGTATATAAATTGATATTGATTTTGTACATAAAATTTTGTGTCACAATTACCCGGGATTGGCTTAGCCTTTGTGTTAATGTTTTTATTTTTAAAGTTGGTAGCTAAAGTAATGTATACTGTCATTGTATATATATGTGTGTATTATTCTCATACTAAATTTGTTTTCAGAAAATGATTTAATGCAATGTTTTATTATTTTGGTTTGTTTTGTAGGCTTAGCATTTTATAAAAGGCAGCAGTTACAAGCGGAATATGAATAAATTTTCTTACAAATAACATTTTGATTATTCTAATGCTCTTACCAATTTAAGCATTTAAAGATTAATTTCGTAATAAATTAAAACACAGGTTAAAGCTGAGAAGTGCTTAATCGAAAGTTGTTAAATAAATATTTTTGAGATAGTTTTTATTTTTTACAATCAAAATTAACCTTCTATATTTCTATTTATATAAAAAAATATTGAAACAATGCATGACTGAATAATTGACCATCAGCGACTTTAAACTAGAATTTTTATTGTGGTGCTTGTTTTATACACATTATCGCTCAATAAATGCAATTTCCAAGACTAGTAAAATTTCTCTGGATTTAACTTACCATGGTTAATTTTCCTCCATGTGATGCAAATAAGCGTTAGTTTCATAAATAATTTCATGAAACCAATTTTCCCCCTATTTTTTGTTGCTGGATCTGAGAGTTATTTTCTTTTTGAGGGGATTTAATATTACTGCAGGGTACGAAGATGAAATTGTAACTATAACTACTATAGGACAGCAAAACCACTATATTAATCTTCTATCTGATATTGGTAATAAGATAAAAAATTTCTGTGTATCTACAAGTTTAAGTATTAAGCTGCAGTTAGATCTAACACCATATAAATTGATCTTATAGTTCAATTATATGGAGTATTAATATATATTTAATTTATATTATATATATAAATTAAACCCTGAAAAATGAAACATTTTTCATTTACTGCCATTTCCTTAAAATATTTTTCAAGTATCCTATGAAACATAGAATACAGAAAAGAACTTATGGAAAATTATGACTTTTTTTAAAATTATCATATTAATTTGTAAACATGTTTTTACAAAGGATCAATAATACGTAAATAGATTAAAAAGATTTTTATGTGAAAATTTACTATTTTTTCATTTATTTAAAATAAAAGTATTTATGTAAATAGTAGAAAATGAAGTTTCAAAATGATATATATATACAGTCGGACCCCTATTTAACGAATTTTTTTTTTCCAACCCCAGCAAAAACCCCGATTTTACGAATGACCCCGATTTAACGAATAAAATTTCCGGTTCTGATGAATTCGTTAAATCGGNTTCAACCCCAGCAAAAACAGAGTCAAAAATCCCTAATTAACGAATTATTTCAGCATCCGGAAAAAATATTTTTCCTTAATTTTGATCAGAAAAATATTGCATTTTTTTGTAATTGGCAGATTCTAAAGGTGCATATTCGTCTCAAACAAAAGAAAAGCCCGCAACAGGGAAAAACAAAATTCGGCGTGGGTAGGTGGGCAGAGTCAATAAGACATTACACTTGCACGGTCATTTTCCGGGGGCTTGTCACGTGGACTATGAGTCAAACAGGAAATTCCTTTCCTATCTTAGATAGTCGTTTATAACTAGTAATTTTTAATAACACATATGTACAAAAAACAATTATTTTTTTGAACTCAGATTTTACGAATGACCCCGCTTTAACGAATAAAATTTCCGGTCGGTTTAAATCGGGATCCGACTGTATGTATGTATATATATATTTTTTTTTATGAAGAAAACTGCTTTCTTTAAACCATTTGGTGACCAATGTTTTAAACTAACCAGTCCTGATTGACCATAAAAAGTTTCTTAGTTAAATTACTGCTCTATAAGCTCTGATCATAGTCATTACTCAAAACTATTTGTTTCCATTTTAGGGAAAGGCTGTTCAATGCGATCGAAACTTTGCCCTGTGTTAAAAGGAAGGCGGACTGGGCGCTGAACTGGATCAGTAGCACGAATGCTTCCTTTGGAGAAAGAGTTGTTGCATTTGCAGCCGTGGAAGGCATATTTTTCTCTGGCTCCTTTGCATCTATTTTCTGGTTGAAGAAGAGAGGTCTTATGCCTGGTCTCACATTCAGTAATGAATTAATCAGCAGAGATGAGGTAAATTTATGACTTAATTAATTCTAATCAATCCATATTCATAGCTGCCAACACTTTTTGATTTTCCAATATACTAATCGATTTTGCTAGTTTATGCCGATCTACGGGTTTAAAATTTTCCTGGTTTTTGTACATTTTAGAAAATTCACTAAAGTTGAGTAAGTTTCCATAAATAAAATCCCTATTGAAATAAAATTTTTGTACACATTATTGCTTGCTTGAATATTTAAATAAGTATTGCTATACTTTATAAAGTGAACCTCATTTATTGAAATCAGTTAAAAACTTGTTTTTTTTTTCTTCTAAAATTTTCAGTTTCTTTTTATTCAGAACTACTTTTAAATTAATTTTTTAAAAAATGTAACTATCTTTTGATGAATTAAATGCCTATCAATTTTCGAAATTATGGTTTAATATAATACATAACATTTCAAATATGTTTAATGTCAAACATAACTGAAAATTTTGCAGTTTTCCTATTTTGAATACATTAAAAATCCCTGAAATCCTTATGTGTAAAATATTTAGTACATTATGCAACAATTATCATGAAACTTATATTTCGTAAAATCTACTGGATTTTTTCCTATCCATGTTGGCGGCTATGCATATTTTAATGAGATCATCATCAACTTTCCAATTATTATGTTGCAAAAGCAGTCGGTACTGTCAGACATTCATGCAGTATTAGTTTGACTGGTCCATTAGTTCCATTAGTCTCAACAATTTAGTATGTATGATTATTCTATAAAATACACAAAGCACTTTAAATATTGAAGTTGACATGTTGTCTTGATATTTTTGACAAACTTAATAATATTGATTTTTGCAATTAGAATAGATTTGTTAAGCCTAACAAAATGATAATATAACTGGAAATTTTATTGAAGAAAAAAGGTTTTCCCAAAATTGTCACTTTTTAATTTTTTTTTTTTTTTAAAGTTTTGTGAAAAATTTGGTCATCCTGGGATTTAAAAGACTATAAGTCTATTTACTCCTGTTTGTTTATTAAATTAAAAGTATAGTTTGTCTACACGTCTGTTTGGACTGGTCTCCCCACGCCAGGAAGTCTGAGGCAGTCTGCTACTATGGAAACAAGAATAGTGCATTTCAGGTAGGATAGCTGCTCTTCTGTCTATGACTAACCCAATAGACTGAAGAAAAATATTCCCTTTCTCTTGGCGACCCATGCCCAACCTTGTCCTAAACAATGTTGAAATAGTTATACCTCGTTACCATATTAGCTGCCAGGGATCCAGGCTAATGGCTAGGAGGGTTTCTTACTCCAGACAAACTTCAAACTTTTCTAGCAGGATTCCTGATTTTTTTAAAAGGAAAATCAGATTTTTTATTTTATTCAAATAGACTGTAAGAACTCAGATTTATGATTAAAATGAACTTTATAAATGTTTAATTAATATTAAAACTATATTATAACAATATTTTAGAAGCTCTAACTACCGAAACAATTTTTTATTGTAATACATAGCTTTGAATGCATAGCAACCATTTTGAAAAAATGCATAATTGAAATTTAAAGACTAGATGAAATAGAGTTTAAGGAATACTTTAACTAATGAAACAAAGTTTCAATCAGCAATCCAAAATGTTAATTTAAAATTGTGATTTCTTTTTTTTTCTCTTGATTTTTAAAATGACGAAATAAATGAAACAGATTTTGTTTACTCATTCATCAAAAAATAAATATTTAATCTATATATTTTTTTATTAAAATATTCATTATTGATTTTTTATCAAAATAGATAAGCTAAGCTAAAAAATATTTTAAAAAATCTATGTACTCGGAATTTTTTTCACAAAATTTCTTTATAGAAAATATGATAATGTCAAAGATACTGTAGACATATGAAAAAAAAAATACTTATTGATAAAAGAGACAGCACAATTCAAATTCTGGGTTATTTAATTTAATAGCATGACACTATATCAGGAAAAAAATATCTGAATTCATCAGCATTTTTTTTTCCTTCCATTTTTGGCATATTAGGGTAATTTCTTTTTAATATAACCTCAAGCTTTAGAAATAAGCATTTTCCACCATTAAAATATAATGTAGAATTTTAATTTGCATTATTTGTACTTTTTTGTGAAAAAAAAATGTTTATTAATTACTTTCTACAGCTATGCAAATCAATATTAAGACAGCATTAAATGTTTACGGTTATCTGTACTTTCAATCTCAACAATCAGAAGACTTTTTAAAATGTAATTTTAAATGTGTTGGAATTTAACACACACCAAGAAAGAAAGTAATTTTGTTGACTTAAATTAATTAATGCAGCAATTTATATAAAATAAATTTTAGAACTAAGAAAAGAAAGTAATAAAAGTATCAATAATTTAAAACACTGTTTTTTAACTTTTTAAATCAATGATTTTTAAAAAATTATTTGATTTAAATCAAGCTGATTTGAATCAACAAACCCTGTTTTCAAGCACTGGAATATTTAAAAATTTTATAAATAATTGTATTAGGAAAAAACTCGATGTAAGTAAATCTGAAGAATATTTTTTGGATGAATTTTTTATTGACCTATTTTTTTTAGCCTCTTCTCCCTATGACAGAATTTTTTCTTTAACACTAATATCTTTCTGTGAGTTACTTTGAATATATGTTATTAATTTATAGTAAAAAAAGTTCTATGTTTGCAAAGATAAAAAACTATATATGTTTTTTTAATGGAATGAGTAATATTTTTATTTTAATGTTAGGAGCAATATTTTGTTAATCAGCATTTAAAAAAAAAAATCCATAGCAGCGACTACCGAGAAAAAGATAGACTTCGAAATCTTGCGGATCGAACTTTTCAAAAAATGGACTACTCAAGTACATTTTTCTTTTCAGCTGTTTAGTAAATGTCTTATTGTTATCGGATTTTAAAAACTGAAGGGGGAAAATGGATAGAATCATTGCGTTAAAAAATAAATTCTAAAATGTGCAATTCGAACTTCCCATATTGTCCGAAATGTATCATGATATTTAAATACCATTTAAAAATCAAAATCAATAACTACCGAAAATACTATCATAACACTACATGCATTGTGTAATAAAACATTAGGGTTTTACTAATTTTTTAAAATGTGTCGCAGCAATAACTATCGAAAGAATGATTTAAACACTACGTGAATTAACAATATTTGCGCAAACAGAGTCGGAGTGATTCCTTGAATCCACAATTCAAAATTCGCATGCCATAATAATATCCATCTTTAAAAAGAAAATCACAAGAATGTCGATAAAAGTAACTGGATGCTGAAAATTATCAGAATTTTTCTTTGCTCAGTTATTATTGATATTCTCGTGATTTTCTCCAACGCAGGAAATCAGACGAGGCCAGTGAATTGCAGATCACTCTTTATTTAGGCATTTTGGTGAAAAGAGCAAACATCCTAATTATACAAAATTCATTTTAAATATATCATTTTGAAAAAAATAGCTTTCTTTTCTCTTTTGGTTAAGGGGGAAAAAAACTTAAAATGTCCAATAAGAATAAAACTAATTCATTTCTTTAGCCCAGAAAACATTTTATTTCTCATTTTACACACCAGGTGACAGTATGAAGATATTTTAAAGGTAATTTTAGATAATTAGTTTATTTTAAACTAGATGTCAACACTAATATAAGAGAGGTAGGAAGGAAACTCAGTACTACTCTCCAGATTGTGACATTGGTCTCTTATCTCATGCTTTGAAATTTATCACACAAGAAGAAATTAATAATCTTTATTAATATTATATGTCAGTTTAGTAAAATTCTTTTTTAATGTTAAGAACACATATTTTTACAATTTTCCTTGCTTGCTGGAAAACCAACATTAAGTCATAGTCAATGTTGGCTTTTCAAAAAAATTTAATTTAAAATTTCAAGCTAAAAACATTAAAAATGAATATATATATTGTTCATACGCATATTTTTATCTAATTTTCAGGGATAAAAAAAAAAATTAGCACTTTTATTTCTTGAAAATTAACTGATCGTTAAGGGGTTAATCTAAATTTAGAATTTAATTTCCAATTGAGAATTATTAATTGTGCAGGGTTGCCCCATCCAACGGGGATATTGAGTTTTTCTTTAAAAATACAGGGAGTTTTGTTTCTTATTTTTGTCTTTTTAAAAATGGTGACCACTCAAAGCTCAGTCTATGGCATACTTAAGGATATTCTAAAGTATTTAATTTACTCTAGCGTTATTTATTTTAGATATGCTCTACTGTACCTTTTTCCCCTCTAAGTTTCTCCGATAATTAAATTTAGTATAGTTAGTACAATATAGCTCACACAAAAGTGCAGTAATTGTTGTGTTTCCTCTTAATATATTGCGCAGACCTGCCAACTCTCCTGCTTTTAGCAGGAGTCTCCTGCTTTTGTCTCAAATCTTCGCCCTCAGGCCTTCAGGGTGTTTTCTCCTGCTTTTTTCTATTTAGTGCAAGATAGAGGAAAAAAACAACAATTTGTGCAATTTCCTTCTCAACTTGTGCTTCAGATCATGCTGGGCATTTATTTAGAAAAACTTTGCCCCGTAACATCACTAAAAATTATGGTGAGTGTGAACCAAAACAGCAGCAATAACCAATGAAATGGCAAAATCGAAGATATCTTGGACACCATTAGGCAAAATGTTTTTTTACTTTCTATAGATGCCAGTTTTTTTTTTTTTTTAAATAATGCTAAATCAGCTACATCTGCAGTTTTAAAACAGTAGCAGTTAAAAAAAAAATTAAGAAATGCATTTATAAAGTATTGTATTCATTATTGACATATTTTGTTAGTTTTGAACTTCTTCCTAAATTTGAAAAAATCAAAAGATATGTTTTAATATAATTCTATAGAACCTTATATTTTATAGTAAGAACACGTATCTTTATTAGTCAGTGTCAGAATCTTATTGTGGTCTATTTTATGTAATGTAAATAATATATTTTGAAATAAACTTCTTGTAGGAAGTGTGAATCAGGTTTAATTTTCAATATTGCGCTATGTCGTGATACAGAAAGAGTCTCCTGCTTTTTTATTTTCTAAGGTTGGCAGGTCTGATTGCGTATAATGTACAGGGAAAACACGGAGTTTTTTATACAGATTTGAGTGGCTACTCTGTTGTAAGAACAAGTTTCATTTTTAATAATGAAATAAAGGGAAATAAAGATTTATAAAAGCTTTTTATGTTACATTTGTCCAGATATATAAATATTTACATATATATTCATACATGAAAAACTTTCTACCAAGATAAGAAAAAAAATTATTTGTGCACGTATCCTGTATAAATATATATATAATTGCTTGAAAATATTTCTTGACTTATGAAAAGGTACTTGTTTTTTGGTAAAATAAAATGTCTATGCGTCTTTAGAATTAGTTCAATAATTGATTTTTTTTATTTATTATCTGCAATTAGATATATTGCTTTCACTTTCGAATTATATTTTACTGAGAATAAGTGAATTTTGTTTAGGGTCTTCACTGTGATTTTGCCTGCCTCATGTTCAGTCATCTATTAAACAAGCCTTCAGAAAAAAGAGTTGCACAAATTGTGACAGATGCAGTTGCCATTGAACAGGAATTTCTCACAGAAGCTCTACCTGTCGCCTTGATAGGAATGAACAACACACTCATGAAACAATACATTGAATTTGTTGCAGATAGGTTGCTTGTAGAGTTGGGTTGTGAAAAAGTAAGTAATTTTCTACTGTAATGTCTGCAGAACACTGAATTTTAGCAGCATCAGAAATGCTTGTGAAATCTGAAAGCTTTAAAAAATAAAGTGAGGCACAGAAATTCTGAATTCTAAGGCATAGCTTTCAAAATGCTTCCTCCTTCTGTAAAAATAAAAATAATGCATATGTCTTATTTTTATTAGTGCAATATATTTTACAATTATTTCTACTCATTTGTAGTAACAGTCGTAAAATTAAAGTTTTGCATTTCAAACTTTTAGAATATAATTTTAGAGATAGGTTCAAAACATAAATATAATTGTGTTAAATTTAGTTCTTGTGAAGTAATGTTCTTGATATGGTCTGTAGGAAAGGGTAAAATTACAAAACTAATATTAACTTGTTTTAGGATTGGTGTTCTTGAAATGCAATAAATGCTTAAAAAAATGTTCTCTTGGCATGTATGTTAATGTATGAAATATTTCAAACGTTGCCTAGGCATTTTATGGAGTTATATTCTCCATTGCAAGTTTTTTTTTTAATCTATATATATTAGATCAGATTCAACTTGTAGATATCTTCCTTTTTAGATCAGTCTTATCTTTCCCTTTCTCAGAATTTTTTTTTTTTTTTAACAATGGGGGGGAAAAGATAGACAATGTCCACAGTCGTGTTTGAGGGTTTCTACTGAGGGTTGAAAATCCTACATGCATTAAATTCACTGACTTGACAAACTATATAATGACTCTAGTCTTTATTTTTAACCTAAGAACACCATCGGGTATTCTATTAAATGATTGCATTTTTTACATTGATAATAACCTATACAAAAATATCAGATTGATACCTATGAATTAATTATAGTCCAAACTATTTTTAGTTTATAGAATAATTTTTTCATTATGCCAAAAATTTTGAAAGGAATTTTTATTTAAAAAAAAATTTATGTATGTATTTTTTTGTGTGAAGGTTTGAAAATTCATAAGTTTACTTTTTTTAATTTTCCTGTGTTTACTAGTTTATTTTTTTTTAAAAAAAATTCTTTTTAATGTTCATTTATTTTTAGTATTTTATTTCACTGTTATATATATTTTTCAATTCATAAACTTATACAGAATATGTGTTTTATTGTAATAAATTTATACAGAATATTTGTCTTTTGTAATAAATTGTGCTGACTAAATAGTTGATAAATGCTAATACAAGGTACAGAATATGTGAAGACAAATTTAAATAAAGAAGTGAAAGTAAATCTTGTTTCTCTTCCATAAAATAACTAATATAGTTGTTGCTAGAATATTTTGCATACATGACTTATTACTTTACACTTTCAATACTCATTTTAGCCTACCTTTAGCAAAGTGTTCTTTTAGCTTATCTAATCTGCATGATGAATTAGTACATAGCAAAGAAAAATTCTGTACCTTTTAAAAATTTATCTGATTTTGATCTCTTAAAGAAAAAAAGAAAAAAATTTCAATCTCAATTCTTTGTTGAACTATTACGAATCACATTTTTTTCATTAATCATAAAATATCTCTGTTTTATGTGCTAAATCTTTTGATGGTAGGTTTATTTTTTCAAATAGGCGCCCACTTCTAGTAAAAAATAACCTGGAATATAGGATGTTCTGGGTCCTAAAGATCCCTGGTTTATAAATTCTTGCAGAATCTCTGACAAGGCTGCCACTAACATACTAATTTGTGAAAATTATCACTATTTTCACTAAAATCTGGGAAAAAACTCTTTTGAAATTTATCATTTAGCTACTAAAAATAAAAATGCACTCATAATTAAAACATGAAATATTTTATTGCAATGATTGAACAGATTTTTCCTGATTTCTGAGAATACTGATATATACACAAGTTGAGGCATAAATCCTTACCCACAGGATTCATTATGAAAAAGAAACTCAATTAAAAATTTTGTATTATCAGAATTTTTGACATTGAGAATTCTGGTATATGCTTATTTATTATTTTTAGCAAATGCAGTAACTAATCTTGTGTGAATTCTTATAGTTTCACATGCAGTAATGCATGTTATAATAATAAAGCCACCTGATTTTTTATTTCATTGGTTTATAATTGGGCATGGCTTTCAGATTTTAGTGCGACATTTCTTTCAACTCAACATTTTTGTGTGGTTTTCATTAATTTGCAGCACTAGTGCAGGTACTTTTTTTTCTTAAATTTGTTAATCTGGAGAGACATACTATTTTTTGTATTTGAAGAAACTAAAAGGACTTATTTTCAGTTTTACTTCAGTGGCAAAACTGCACTGTTCAATGAATAGTTTTATCTATTGAGGTAGAAGCTGAAGTTTTCTTTTAAGTTAAGGAGAATTCTGTTTTCCCTGCTTGTTTGCATACCTGCCAAGTCTCCTGTTTTTTTAACGAAGACTCCTCTATTTTACGACTATTCTCCTGTTTACCCGTATATTCTCAAATTTCTCCGTATTTGTTGAAAAAAAATTCTTTTCATTAAATTACGCATCAATGGCAAAAATATCTGTTATTTCTCAACAGATGGTGCTGTTGCCAGTACTGCAGTATGTTGAGTGTTTATAGTTTAAGTAATTTTAAATAATGGTATTAAAAAAATCTTCTTTAGATTAAGATTTATATACATGATTGTTACTTAGGTACATGTAAGTGCTTATATTATTTTCAATTAATTTCTCTTTTTGACTTTTATGATTATGCATGAGGTATCAAACGTTTACTCATAGCCTAAAAAATTTTGCTAGTAAAATCTACATTATTCTATATCTCCAATGTTGGCAATTATGCGTTTGTGAATTTTTATGTAAAAGTTGGTTTAAACCCCCCCTCCCTCCTCATAAAACAAGATTGAATAGCTAGATTGGAATGCCATTCATGAAGACAAAATTTCCATTTTTAAGTTTAGCACGCAAATCGCTAACTGTACTTTCAACTATGATTCCGGTGAAATAAAAGCATCCTCTTTCAAATAATCTTGACAAAAACATTTAATGACATGTGAAATCTTAGTGGTGAATTGCCGTACTGGATGCATTTTATGTTTGGGTTATTGTAATCTGATATTGTACTCAACTTATGTTCTTATTTTTCCTTTTCATCAGGTGTATCATGTTGAAAATCCATTTGATTTCATGGAACATATCAGTCTTGAGGGCAAAACCAATTTCTTTGAGAAGAAAGTTGGAGAATACCAAAAGTGTGGAGTTATGTCAAACAAAGAAGATCATGTTTTCACCCTCGATGCAGATTTTTAATTTATATGTTTTTTCTCTTTTATTTAATTATTCATTCTCTAAGGCTTTTAATGTGTCGTTAGATCATCATTAGAAACAAATCATTCTATTTAATGTATATCAAAGGTTAGCTCACATTTTTGACAAAAATTTATTCATACCTGACCAATAAATTTACTTCAAAAATGTTCTTTTATGCCAATCATTTGTTAATATTATGTCATGAAACATTTCGAAATTAGACAAATAAAGTATTTTATCTCAAACTACTGTCTTTATTATGTTATTTGTTAAGTATCAGCTAGTTCACATATGCTGCAATGAAAAGCATTGACTCTCATGAAGTCAAAGCCTGACTTAAAAAACTTCCATTTTGCGAATTTTTTCAAGGAGCAGAGAACATTTTTGAAATTTCTTCCAAATGTAACATCCTTATAACAAAGTGAATTTTCTATTTAACGGACTTCTCTTTAAGATCCGCTTTCCCTATTTCGTAAAATATGTCAAACTTGTTAAAGCATTTTATGGGGGAAATGGCGAATTGGTTTTCGCAGCAACTTTTAGAGAAGCAGTAAAATCCCATTTCGTTTGTGTTTTGCTAAAAATGACATTCCTTTAGAAGAAATTTTTATGATGTACTGATTTGCAACCACAAAAACATTAAGTGAATTGAATATTTTGGACAGTGTGAAAAATAATACAGCAATAAATTTTGAGGAAGATTAAGAAATTTTAAAATCATTTTAAGTAACTCAAAAGTAGATATTAATTTACAAGATAAAGGTGGCTTAATTGCTATTTTAATTATGTCTTGTGTTTATGAATTTAAAACCTGTTTTGTGTTTAAGTATTTTAAATGGTGATTTTCTATTTAACGAATTTTCCATGTAACTTTTTATCGAGATTTAGCGATTTCGTTGAATAGAGGTCCGACTGTGTATACCTTAATTTACTTGTGTACAATTTAAAAGCATTTTGTAAATTAGCTTTAAAGTTATTATCAGTGAGGGCTCTGAATAAATATTGACTCTTGTGAACACTTCTCAAATGATTTGTTGTGTGCAGTGAGCAAAGTACCCGGATAATTTTCTATCGAGGTATTTCATTTTCTAATACTAAGATGCCATCTTAGTCGTTTGAGGGTTTATTCTGTAATATGTTGGATGTTCTAGTGCAGAAAATCATATGATATTGCTTTCCAACTATGTTGGAAACTAGATGGAGAGCATGCTTTTGTTTCAACTTTCACAGTAAGGTTAGTTTTACTTTGAAAAATGTTAGATTAGTTTTGTAGAAAATGGTTTAAGTTTTAATTTCTCGTTTTTCCATATTGATAGAGCTATGAAAATCAACACAGTTTGTAAGTTGGAAAAAAAAAAGTTTAAATGTCAGCTCTGGTTATTAAAAAACAAATTTTTATTACTGTGTATCCATGGCAATATAATCTTGCAATTGAACTTGTATATACTTTCCAGTTAGTCGTTATTCAATTTGAATTATTGTAATTCTAGTTTTGAATTATTGTAACTCTGGACATTTTCTGAGTAGGAGAAGCACTCTAACTTTATCTGGAGCTCTGTGCAGGATGATAAGTTGCAAGTGTATTCTAATTTCTACACATAGACTTTAACATGAATAATTCTGAGTAGCAAGAGAGCTCAAATTTAAAATCTAGTGCTGTGCTGTATTTCTATTCAAGTTTCAAAGTCTCCACTGTTGACTTAAGATGTGACAATTCGTTACTAAAATCGAGGGGATGATTTCTACTATTATGTATAAAAGAAGACTTAAAAAAAAAATATATATAGTATTGCCCAACTAGCGAGTGTCGTCAAATCTAGTTAACACTTGAAAAATAATCTCAATACTTTGCAAATTTACGACTTAATTCTATCTTCATATTATTGAATTTATTATTAAAATAAAAATACCACTAAAATGAATGGATACGTTATGAGACACAAAGACCGGGTAGCTGTGGATACTTTGGGTGAGCTTGACAATAGAGTCCCCAAGCACATGTACCTGCCAGGCCATACATCCCTCCACAGCTCTCCCCTTCACCCTGAAAATTATTATAAATATATTACTGTACATATTTTTGACTTTTTATATAATTAAAACAAAGAATCTGCTTTTTACATACTAACAAAAAATATCACAAATTACTACAGTCAAACCCCGCTATAGTGAACACTGTTTATAGTGAACGAAATGTTCGGTCCCGTGCCTTGATATACACGTATATTATTTTTTGTGGATATAGTGAACTAAAAAAAAGTGAGAATGTTGGATATTATGAACTTTTTTTCTGTCTTCGACTGATTTTTTTTCTCTCCATTTTTTTTAAAAAATAATTTTGAAATGTCTACATCAAAATAAATACTTATACTGATTTTTAAAACCATCATTAGAGTGGATAAGCATTTTCTCTTGTTTGCTTCGTTTATCACACTTTTCCATTTCTAAACAAGGCCAACCCAAGCAAATGCATGGACAAATTTTTTCTTGCAACAGCTAAAGTTAAAAAGAAAAACTTTTTGTACACAAGACGAAGAGTAATAAGCAAAAGCAAGTTCACACTATTTTTGTTACACTACGTATTACTTTTCAGTCATTTTTGTATTTCATTTTATGGGTCATTTATTTAAATAATGGATAATTAAAAGGAGTTCATAATCATTAGTTAAAATTGTTTGCGGAACAGATATAGTGAACAGAAATTTCGGTCCCTTGAAGGTTCGCTGTAGCGGGGTTTGACTGTATTTATAAATCAAAATGTTAGATAAACGAATTTTTAAACTTGGATTACATAAAAACTCTCCAACCTGCTTTTGTTATTTAAAATGGCACATCTAACAATTTCATTCTTTTTACTACAGGTCCGCCAAAATTTCCAAACTTGTTAATACAATGCTACAATTTTTTTCTTCCCTTTACTTTCTAGCACCGTTGAAGAAAAAAAAAACTTTATAAATTACACTTCTAGGCCGGAATAGTCTGGTTGGTAGAGCACTGGGCCTATGTCCAAGAGGGCGAAGATTCCCACTGTTGTAAATAGTGACTGTTGCACGTTAAATCTGTCGAGTCTCTAAGTCCTTGTTCCCATAACAAATCACACCTCTGTAGTACTGTGAAAAAGTAGATGTTTAATTAATTGATTTTCATTGTCCGAAGGGGAATTATAAAATGAGATTAAGATTAATGGATCTGGGTTGTTGCAAGAATGTTGAGAATGATTTTAAACTATATATATATATCTTAGGGCCGGGATTGCCTGGTTGGTAGGGCTCTGGGCCCATGTCCGAGAATTCGTGAGTTCGATCCCAGACCGGCCAAAGACTCCCCGAGTAGTAAATGGTGACTGATGCACGTTAAATCTGTAGAGTCGCTAAGTCCTCCATGTTCCCACAACAAATCAAAACCTCTGGGGGTACTGATCCAGGAGTTTCCTTGTCTTCTGGATTGGTTCAAAATTACAAGGCTACGGAGTTGAACGTAGATAGNCACATAAACTCAAATTTGGGTCGGCTGTTCAACGACGGTTATAAAATAAAAAATTACACTCCTATTTCTACCTCTTTTTCACTGTAGAAAAAGTTATCTTATAGCCATATAAGTGAACAAGACATCTTCACTCATCTTGCTACTGTCAAGGTTTCAAGAAGAAAAGTAAATACTATTGTGGAGCAATTTTACTAATGATATGCCAAATTTTGTGAAGAATCACTGTTCCTGTGACCATTACTACTAAAGAACGTTCATATTCAAAACTAATAGGTCCCGCAGTGAACTGATAGTTAAGACACGGTTCTCAGCAGATCACCGAAGTCAAGCATCACTGGCTGCGGTCAGTATGCGGGTCGGTGACCGCTTGAATCAGTCTGCGTAGAAACCGAGGGTGAGCGGTAATGGTCCTCGTTAAACTGTTCTACCTTGAAAGACTTGACTTCGCGTGCAGGTCGTCGGGATACGGAAACGGGAGTGCCATCTCCTCTGCGGAGGATCAAAATTGTGATGGCATGTCTTCGGATCATCCTCGGGGATGCTTCCTAGACCGTCGCCAGTAGCCCATTGTGCAGCTCTAGTGCGACGTAAATGAGCAACAAAAAAATCAAAACTAATATAAACATTTTATTCTATTTAATAACCGTCGTTGAACAGCCGACCCAATTTATTGGATTTACAACTACTAATGCTCAACTCAGTAGCCTTCTGATTTTTAATCCAATCTAGAAAACAACGGAACTCCTGGATCGAGTTTTGGGAGAAATTTGCCTACGTTGCACTTTTTGATGGAACTAACCCGCAATTGCGTTACATGCAGAGGAAAACCTACCACGGTTAGTCTGGCGGCAACCCGTAATCCGTCTAACCAATGAGGATGTTTTAAGTCAGCCCTGTGGCCGTGTGCTGAATTCAAATCAGCCAGCCATGCCCGGGAATAGAAACATATTTGAGATCTGATTGCCTTTCATCTTTGGCACTGTTGAGAATGATCTGTCAACTTAGAATTTTTCTGTTTTAATAGACAATTTTGCTGGTCAATTGCTCGAAAATTTGCACCAACTTATCCCTATTTGTAAGCAATAGCTTTCCCTACATTCTTCTTGGATATATTTTTTCCTATTCCTTGGATATATTATTTATTTTATATTTCTAAATATGCCTAATTTCATTTCAGTTAATGATACTTTATATCACGAGTGTACTTTTAAAAATATTGACATGATTTCAGCTTTGATGTCATAGAAATTAATCGTATTAAAAGTTTTAATTATTGCCCATTTGTGAGAAAGTAGACAAGAATGTAACTTTTAAATGACAATATTTCATTATTCTTTTCATATATTAATGTGCTCAAGTAAAATAATTTGCTGTTTCACTACCAGTAAATATATATACATCAATAGTTAATTTAAAACATATTTAATTTTATTCATACTTATTTTAATGCAAGTAATTTAAAATCTGTAGTCAATCTATTTGTAATTAAAGAATAAAAACTTGTTCTGCCAAAAATAATTTAATTTAAAAAAGCTTCCTGATCTAAATTAATTTTCTTTTCGTTTGAAATATTAACTCTCTGTCTACAATTAATTAATGTTTTGAGTTAGAAACAAAAAAGTAACTGACTTCATTTATTCAATAATTAGTTTGCCATAATTAAATTATAATATTAAAATTTTTATTATTACTGGTGTAGTTTTAGTTGCAGTATTGTTGTTAAATAATGTTAAGTATTATTTATGAGAGTTTCAATCGTTAAACGAGAAGAGAATTTAACAACAAAAAATAAAAGTAAAAATCACAAAATAATAAATAAAAGTAAAAATCACTAAATTTGAACTTATTGTAATGTATTTAAGGGTACTTATTTATTATTTTCAGTGGCAAATTTTATTGGGAAGCTCACGATTATTAGTTTGTCTCTTACATGTTATTTTGAAACATGATCGTTTCCAAATAAAAGCTTTTTTGTTGAGGGATTAACCGCTAAACTATTTTCCCACTAGAAGATTATATTTACTGTATTTCTGAGATTATTGAAGCCCTATTTTTAAAATTATTTGATTATTAAAGTTATCTAGAAGTCTATTACAAATTTTAATTAAATATTGGTATAAGGGAATATTAACAGATTGACAGTGACTATTTTTTAATGGAAGTCTCTCTATATCATGGTGCGTAGCGTTTTTAAAAAGTGCTTAAAGGTGCTTTTCTTCGATTTTTGTTTTTTATAAGCCCTTAGAGGTGCTTTTTTCATTGGGTGTTTTTAATAAGTGCTTAATTTTCCCATTTTTTTAGTATGTCAATTTTCGTTCACATATTATGCAAAATGCATGATTTTCCCATTGTTCTATTCAATGTTTTCGTTCAATTCATTCAACCACAATCCATTTCAGTGTACCGTCGGTCCGTAGCGTATGAAAGCGCTAATTATTTTACATGTTTGATGTAATACTTGCGAGTCCGCATGTTCGTCTACTGAGCTGGGTTCGGTGAGGTTCTTGCACTCACGTGTGCAACAACTCTGCTGCATTTTGCAAGATATTCTCCATTCCAGGCTTCATTTTCACCCTCAGAAATCGAAGCGAAAAATATCTCTTGATCTTTTTATGGTGGCTAATATAATCAGGAAAAGAGTTTTTTTTGTCTAAAACTAGTTATTTTATCATGATCATGTAAAAGTCTGAAAATTATTTTGCAATTTGTTAATGTACATAGTGCTTAAAAAGTACTTAAAAGGTGCTTATTTTTTGTTGAGAGATTTGTCTACGCACCCTGAAAGGGTAAATGTAATAATAGCGATATGCTGTTAAATAAATTTTTAAACATTGTTTTAACTGAAAGAGATTATATCTAATAAATAGGCAATATAAATATCTAATAAATAGATATTTTTTTCTATGATTCTTGTGTTTATATTAAAATTAAATAATTATAATATTTAGTATTTTAGACAGCTGCAAACAAGTATGCGTTAACTCCATGCGGTAATATATTTTTGAAATCACTGCTTTTACTTTATTTGAAAAATTTAAAACGTTAATATATCTGAACAACAACGCTTCGAATAGGATTCTGTTTTTAAAAATGGTCTTAGCGGTAGCAACTTTTTTGAATTGTTTTATTTATATTTTGTAACAATACTTTTTTAAAACACATATAAATGATAACACTCATTCATTAATCATGCATAATTCTTCTTTCAACAATGCTCTCGATTACATTGTTTAAAAGAGTAATTATTACAACTTTAGAGTTTATGTCATTTGTAAAGTTATCTTTAAAGAGAGAAATACATCTTATTTTAAGAAATTTTGCAAATTTTTATCATGAGAGTGTTTGAACGAGTTCGGCGTTTTTTTGGGTATTTTTGTTGTTGTGAAAGTAATTATTACGAAGAGGAGGCTTGGTTGACATGGACGTCGATGGATTCTGAGTGGTTCCCAACTGATGTGGGTGAAATTTAAACTTCTATGTGAGTAATGATTTAAAAACAATAACATGTAAGCAGATGTTCTCTGGACTTTTGAGAGACATTGCAAGGACTAAAATTATTATGGCTTGAAGATCTGCGGAAATTTCTCTACATCTCGATTTGCAACGAAAAACGGAAGCGTTTTCTACCAAGCATTACAACCTGAAAGAACATTTAAAAAATGCCTTTATGGTTGTTGTTCCTGAAAAAATTTCCCAAAATGATTTTGAAAATGAGTGTTGCGACGCGTTAACTCGAACTGAAAGACTTTGTAAATACTTTTATTTAATTGTTCTGTATTATTAGAGCTAAACTTTGTGCTATTGCTTTTACATTGCTCATAACCATTGGAATTCTAAATTTTGTAAATAAATATTTTCGGCTAATTGTATTGACTCTTTTTTTACTTTTTTTTTGGCTATTTATTTTTCAGTGATAAAGTGTTTAGCTGAAGCGGATTGACTTTCAAGTTAAACAGGGAGCATAGCGTTTTTAAAAAGTGCTCAAAGGTGCTTTTTTTCGATTTTCGTTTTTTAAAAGCCCTTAAAGGTGCTTTTTTCCATGTGTGTTTTTAAAAAGTGCTTAATTTTCCCTTTTCCGAAATGCGATATTTTTCTTTACCTTGTTGGTTTTCGCCCCAAATTATGCAAAAAGATATCGTCCTATTCAACGTTTTCACAATTTATTCAACCCCAATCTATTTCGGCGAACCGTCGGTCTGTAGTGTATGAAAACACCATTTGTTGTACACGCTTGATGAAATACTTGCTTGTCCACACTTGCGTATACTGAGCTGGATTCAGTGGTAAAGATTTTTTGTCTCTCATGTGCAACTCTGCTGCATTTTGCAAGAGATTCTAAATTTCAGACTTCATTTTCCGCCCTTTGTAATAGAATCAAAAAATCTCTCGAATTTTTGCTAATTACTGGGACCAACTAAACATTGTCAATTTTTTTCTCTATTAGCGAAAGAAAATTTCATTTCTCTTATTAATTTCATCGTTGGAAACGCACCATCGTCTTCTTCAATGGCAAGCAAATAAAACCATCAACTGTCAAAAACTTGCCAACTCTATCTAATTATGATATTTTTTCAAAGTGCTTAAAAATATTTTTTGAGTGCTTGAAAAGTGCTCAAAAGGTGCTAATTTCTTGTTGAAAAATTTGGCTACGCACCCTGTATATTTAAAAATAAGTAATATGCGCATCATTATTTTGAGCGTTCAAATTTACGTTACATTTTATTTCGTTGCGCGAGGTATGTAGAAGTACAATGGAATCAATAAATTTAACATTCGATAATTGGCTCGAAAATTATTTGCTATTAAACTTGTAAAAAATATATGTCTATAAACTGCTTTGTAGAAATACAAATACAGAGTTGAAATTCGGTGTGCTGAAAGTACTATTTTCATTAATAAACCTGACGCGAGTTTTCAAAATCATTATTTGATTGAAAGTTAGGGGATAGAGAGCTCGCCTCTCAATAAGGTGAACCGGGTTCGAATTCCAGCAATGGCTGGTCGATACGAATTCTGCACCCGGCTCGTACAGACCGAAGTGCTGACGTAAAATATCTTCAGTGGTAGGTGGATCATGAGTTAAAGTTCTCTTGCCGTCAGGCTAACCATGGGAGATTTTCGTACTTTTTCTCTCCATGTAACGAAAATGCGGTACATGGAAATTCCAGTAGTTGCATCAAACAAGTCCTCCACGAAGGCAAATTTGTTCCAAAAAGAGTTCCTTGTCTTCTGGATTAGTTAAAAATTACATTGGTAGTCGTCAGAAGTGAGTCGGCTGTTCAATGCCTGTGTAAAAAGTGCGATTTTTTTCTCACTTTTTCGCTTTAAATAATGACTGTCCAATTACGAGGGNATGGGAGATTTTCGTACTTTTTCTCTCCATGTAACGAAAATGCGGTACATGGAAATTCCAGTAGTTGCATCAAACAAGTCCTCCACGAAGGCAAATTTGTTCCAAAAAGAGTTCCTTGTCTTCTGGATTAGTTAAAAATTACATTGGTAGTCGTCAGAAGTGGGTCGGCTGTTCAATGCCTGTGTAAAAAAAAAAAAAAAAAAAAAAGGGATACCATTTTNTAAAAAAAAAAAAAAAAAGAAAGTGCGATTTTTTCCCTCACTTTTTCGCTTTAAATAATGACTGTCCAATTACGA
Source organism: Parasteatoda tepidariorum (assembly GCF_043381705.1). Lineage (NCBI taxonomy): Eukaryota > Metazoa > Arthropoda > Arachnida > Araneae > Theridiidae > Parasteatoda > Parasteatoda tepidariorum. The sequence goes on from NC_092207.1 coordinate 2,166,962, forward strand.
GGGTGATTTTTTAAAGTAAGGGATGTTTTGTTGTGTACACTATTAGGTGACGCGTGTGTCGTGTCCCGGCATTCCTTGGGAACAACTGTGCAGGTTAGTTCTGCGTCTTTAAAATGTTCACATTTAAGAAATCGATTCAGATACGGTGAGTGATGCGAGTCTAGGAAAGAACCTGTCTGCATATATTCACTGGCAGATTTGTGAAGTAGCAAAATAACATGTCATGCTGACAGGGAAATTTGCTGCTCTACAACAATAACTCTCTCCGCAGCTCAGATCCCAGCTTTATTGGGAAGTTTTGGACCACCCCTTCCTACAGCCCAGACCTTGCGCTAAATGATTTTTCATCTTTTCCGTTATTTCAAACATCATTTTGGCGGCAAATATTACAACGATGACGAATACGTGAAAACGGCCGTGACCTCTTAGTTAACGGAGCAGGCAGCAAGTTTTTTGTATGAAGAGGGTATTCTAAATCTAGTTGTAAGGTATGATAAGTGCTTAAACTTGGCAACTATGCTGGAAAATAAAAGAGAAATGCATGTAGAATCTGAAAATAAATTAGCTTCTTGAAAATTTTCTTTTGTTTGGTTATTATTTTTAAACGGCCCTTACTTAGAAAACGACCCTCGTAATTCTCGTACTCGCAGTATTCATTCATTTTATTTCAGTTACCGTGTTTTCAAAATGTGCTTACATAAAAATTTATAATATATTTTATAAACAAAATTATATTGTTTTTAATCTACTTTTAAGAGCGTAAACAATGATGAATGCATCCTTGAACAAATAATGAGAAACAAATATGGGGGCTGTTGAGCTAACCATAGAGAGGACGAATCTTCTTTATGCTATTTAAAATTTTTGTATATTGATTTAAAAGTAGTAAAAAAGATGTTCAGTGCTCTATTAATAAAATTAAACTGGAAACTTTCTATTTCTTCTAAAGAAAATAATTGCATAAAAAAGAGCTTATTTTATTATTATTTCCAATAAAATTAGCTTTTATTATAGATACTAAAAAAAGTTTAAATAGAGAAAATTATACTTTGTCGTTTGCTTCCTTAAAAAGTAGTCTGTTATATTTATTCTATTCTAAAACAAATCCTAGATTTTTTTGCAAGATGCTGTCCTGAGTTTTATTTTCAGCCAATACGATGCCTGTCATGTATTTATAAAAATTATTTTTTTTATATGGAATCATTTTTGGAGAAACAAAATATTAAATTTTTTTTTGATATGTAGCTAAGTACGTAAAGCATGAGATTAACATTAAAAGATTATAATCTCTCACGCCTAAACTTCGGGGTCACATTTTCCAGGTTGCCCCTACTATTTAAAGTTGGGCCCTAAAGCGATTGTTTCTTAATACATGAAAATTCGATCATTATATAATAAGTTAGTCAGTTCAATTTTTTGTGACTGTACTTTGAGGAAGATGACTGAGTTCAGCAATATTAAATATGCTCTCTAGATTCTGACCCGCATTTGAATCACAGCGCAAAAATAAATTGTAATTCATTCATGGTTCTTTTATTTCATTCTTAAATTTTTATATCTCAATTTAGGTTTAATTGGGTGCTTGCACTTCAAAAAGAGGATCACTGATACCCGCACATGACCTCTGATGTCAATGGATCGTTTATAAGTAAAATGGTGTGTCAAAGTTGGGCTAAGTTTATCCACATAAGTTAGAATGTTAATTAACGTGAATTTAATTAAATACAGCGCCGCATCGAATTTGTTAAAAATATTATTCTTCCTCGATCGAACTTAGATTTAATATTTGTTTATGTATTTTATTGTAACGTGATATTTTTTTTTCTTTGTGGACCTGGCAACTTTAATGCATAATTAGTTTGTTTATGTTCTACATAACTTTGTGCTAAGTAAGAAATATATTGTGAAAAAAAAAAGAAATCTTTGTGAAAGAATATAGAATGTGTGCTTAAGTTAATTGATACTTGACGAGCTTGACGTACTCGAAATAGAATGGAAAGAACAGTTGCTAACGTAAAGAAATGTGTCGCGTTTCAACAACCAATCAGGATCGAGATACATCACTTGCACGTATTCCATTGGTTATTGACTGCGAAGTCAATGGTTGTGGGTCCAGCTCTCTTTATGTGTTTTTTCTTCTATTGTGTGAATGTGATCCACCCAAAGAACGTGTTTAGGCTACTCGCTGGGTGATGAACAACACTTCTGGCACTTAAATAAATTGTTCTTGCATACTTTTATCAGCCTGTGAACACTTACTTACCTTAGCGCACATGAAACAACATTCGCAGACGTCAGGGACTTCACCGAATTCGCAGTATTCCATTTCAGGGCATTCATCATCACATTCACAATAAAAGTCTTCTTCACAACTAATATTAGGAACAAAATTTTTCATTATATTCATTCCAATTTACTTATAATTCATTACTTAATACAATTATTTATTGTAATACTCAAAATTATATATAAAATAAAAATCCCTCAATGCTCGCACAGAAGAATTCAATATTTGGATCATGTTGGTTGATAATAGGGTAGATAAAAATCCGTTATTCCATCCATTATATGGGAAATTTTGCTATTGGCCATCTGTAGCAATTTTAACATTCCAAATTTGAAGACTATAAACGATTAAAAGGACGATTAAAAAAATCCATTAAATTGCCAAAAATTGTTTCATCTCTCGAATTACCTACTTAACCTTTTGACGCTCATTCAAATTAAGAATTGAATCAAGATCCTGAACCAAATTAAAAACTTTGTCAAAATCAAACTGTCCACTTTGTCGATTTTATTCGTAAGGGTTTTTTTTCCCGCCAAAATGAAACGAGCCCTAACTATTATAAATTTTCTAAGTTAGAAGAATACCCAGATCTAAAACAATAATTAATACATTTTAAACCAAAAATAAACTTGAAAAAAATTTTTTTTTGCTTGTTGGTGCTGTTTAAGAACCAAAAGATAGCATAACCAGGTAAATGAGTATTTGCGTTAAAATCAGTTTTAACATTAGTTCGGTCTTATTTGGAACTTTAATTTCATATTTCTGTTAAAACCCGATCATTGAAACAAAAGTTATTCAGGATTTTTTCCTTTTTTGCGCAATGTTTATATATAAGTATATATACATAGTCAGTACATAGCGCATGCATACACGCGTACATATATTGAACATAAATAAATTGTACACATATGTATTTCGTATGTGCACACATACGTACGCACAAACATACACACGTTTACTGTCGTATATATATATAT